>NC_044315.2:31410172-31454863 GCF_007474595.2 Lynx canadensis | reverse complement strand
TCATGGTCAATAATTCTTTTAATGTACAGTTGAATTCAATTTGCTAGTATCTTGTTGAGGATTTTTGCACCCAGGTTCATCAAAGATATTGGCCTATAATTCTCCTTTCCAGTGGGGTCTTTGGTTTTGGAATTAAGGCAATGCTGGCTTCATAGAATGAATTTGGAAGCTTTCCTTCCTTTTCTATTTTTTGAAACAATTTGAGAAGAATAGGTATTAACTCTGCTTTAAATGTCTGGTAAAATTCCCCTGGGCAGCCATGTGGTTCAGGACTCTTATTTGTTGGAAGATTTTTGATAACCGATTCAATTTCTTTGCTGGTTATGGGTCTGTTCAAATATTCTATTTCTTCCTGTTTCTGATTTGGTAATTTGTTAGTTTCTAGAAATTTGTCCATTTCTTCCAGATTGCCCAGTTTTTTTGGCATGTAATTTTTCACAGTATTCTCTTCTAATTGTGTTTCTGCAATGTTGGTTATGATCTCTCCTCTTTCATTCATGATTTTATCTATTTGGGTCCTTTCTCTCTCTCTCTCTCTCTCTCTCTCTCTCTCTCTCTCTCTCTTTTGATAAGTCTGGCTAAGAGTTTATTAATGTTGTTTATTCTTTCAAAGAATTAGCTCTTAGTTTCAATGATCTATTCTAATGTTTTTGTTTCTATATTGTTTATTTCTGATCTGATCTTTGTTATTATCCTTCTTCTGATGGCTTTAGGTTTTATTTGCTGTTTATTTTCTAGCTCCTTTAGATGTAAGGTTAGGTTGTATATTAGTGACCTTCCTTGCTTCTTGAGATAGACCTAAATTGCAATGTACTTTCTTCTCAGGACTGCCTTTGCTGCATCCCAAAGGTTTTAGGCCGTTGTGTTTTCATTTGCATTTGCTTCCATGTATTTTTTTATTTCTTCTTTAATTTCCTGGTTAACTCATTCATTCTTTAGTAGGATGTTTTTTAACTTCCCTGTGTTTGAGGGTTTTCCAAACTTTTCTTGTGGTTAACTTCAAGTTAGTTGAAGTGTAGTGTAGTGATCTGAAAATATGCATGGTATGATCTCAATCTTTTTATACTATTGAGGGCTGATTTGTGACCCAGTATGTGATCTATTGTGGAGAATGCTCCATGTGCACTCAAAAAGAATGTGTATTCTATTGCTTTAGGATGAAATGTTCTGAATATATCTGTTAAGTCCATCTGGTCCAGCGTGTCATCCAAAATCATTGTTTCTTTGTTGATTTTCTTAGATGATCTGCCTGTTGCTGTAAGCGGAATGTTAAAGTCCCCTACTATTACTGCATTATTATAAATGTGTTTCTTTATGTTTGTTAGTAATTGATATATATCCCAAGTTGGGAGAATAAATCTTTATAATTTTTAGATCTTCATGATGGATAGATCCCTTAATTATGATATAATGCCCTTCTTCATCACTGGTGATAGTCTTTGGTTTAAAATCTAGTTTGTCCGATATATGTATGGCACTTCAGCTTTCTTTTGATTTCCATTAACTGATCTCCATCCCCTCACTTTCAATCTGCAGGTGTCTTTAGGTCTAAACTGAGTCTCTTGTAGGCAGCATATAGATGGATCTGGTTTTTTATCCATTTTGATATCCTCTGCCTTTTGATTGGAGCATTTAGTCCATTTACATTCAAAGTGGTTATTGGTATGAATTTAGTGCCATTGTGTTGCCATAGATTTGGTGTTTCTGGTGATGTTCTCTGGTCCTTTCTAGTCTTTGTTACTTTTGGTCTTTTTTTTCTCCACTCAAAGAGTCCCCCTTTAAATTTCTTTCAGGGCTTACTTAGTGGTCATGCACTCCTTTAGTTTTTGTTTTTCTGGGAAACTATCTCTCCTTCTATCCTGAATGACAGCCTTGCTGGATAAAGGATTCTTGGTGGCATATTTTTCCCATTCAGTATGTTGACGGTATCCTGCCACTCCTTTCTGGCCTTCCAAGTTTATGTGCACAGATCTGCCATGAAACTGATCTGTCTTCCCTTGTAGGTTAAAGATTTTTTTCTCTTGCTGTTTTTAGGATTCTTTCTTTGTCTGTGTATTTTGTGAATTTGACTATAATATGCCTTGGTGATGGTTGGCTTTTATTGAGTTTAATGGGAGTTCTCTGTGCCTCTTGGATCTTGATGTCTGTGTCCTTCCCCAGATTAGGGAAGTCTTCACTGTTCAAATAAACTTCTGCCCCTTTTCCCTCTCTTCTGGGATCCCTATGATATGAAAATTATTATGTTTTAAAGAGTTGCTGAGTTCCCTAAGTTTGCCTTTGTGATCCATGAACTTTGTTTCCCTCTTCTTTTCAGCTTCATTATTTTCCACAATTTTATCTTCCATATTACTAATTTGCTCCTCTGCTTTGTCCGTCCTCATCATGGCATCCATTTCAGGTTTCCATATCGGTTATAGCATTTTTAATTTTGGCCTGACTAGATTTTAGTTATTTTATTTCTGGAGAAAGGGACTGTCTTGTATCTTCCATGTTCTTTTTTCAAGCCCAGCTAGTATCCTTACAATTGTTTTAAATTCTAGTTCAGACATCTAACTTATGTGTGTTGATTAAATACCTCACCATGAGTTCTACCTCTTGTTCTTTCTTTTGGTGTGAATTCACTGTCTTGTCATTTTGTTCAGGATAGAAAAGAAGAAAAGAAAAATGAAGAAAAAACCCCACAAAACCCCACAAAGAACAAAGAAAAAACAAACAAGCAAATGAACAAAACTAGATTGTGGGTATGTTTTGGTCTGCTTGTTAAAATAATCTAGATCCAAAAATAAAATAAAATAAAGTAAAATACAAGTAAGGAAACCACAAAGTTAATTAAAATATTAAAAAAATAAAACATATATGAGTAAATAATGAAAATCATAATAATAAAAAGTCTATAAAGTAATTGAAAAAATAAGAAAATAAATAAAAAGAATAAAAAAAAAGAATAAAAGTAAAACGGAAGTTAGATCTTATTTCCACTAGAGCTGAAGATTTGCAGTGCTATGATCATGGACTTGGTGCAGGGAGTTATTTGCGCTGGTCTTCTGGGGTAGAGGCCTGCTGTGCTGGTTCTCAGGCTGGCTTGTTTAGTGGAAATCTTCATCCGGGGTGCAGGGGGCAGGGCTTGGTGTAAGTGGATCTTGCCTCCACTAGGTGGCACTGTCTTGCTCCCTGTAGGCGCTCTTCCCTGATGGGTGGGATGAACATCACTGTGCCCACCTTCTAGCCCCGAGATGAAAGTTTGCACCCCCCACTCTTCAGGGAACCCTCAAAGAAGAGCAATCAATCGCCCCTCTTGTGTCCCCGGTTTCCATCAAAACCCCAAGTTCACCCAGCTTGTGTTCAAGCTTTTTTTTTTATCTCAGGTGCAACACTGAGTTTCAAAACGCCACATTTTAGGGATTCCTGCGGCATGGACGAGCACTGCTCCTGGGGGGGGGGGGAGGGGGGGGTCTTGCCATGCTTTTGCTGCCCGGCTTAGGAAAGCAGTTGCACAACTGCACAGCAGTTCAGAGCTTATGTCAAAACAGAGCAGAAAGCTGGTACCCGAGTCTGACTCCTATGCCTGGGAACAGTGCAGCACATTGGTGTCACCTGTTCTTCTTGTGACCCAGGAGACCCTCAGACCACGTTGTCATTCCTGGGATTCCGCCCTGGCACCTGAGCACTTTTAGGCCAGGCTCATACCTCACGGAAGCAGACTTCAAAAAGTTCTGCTGCTTATACTACTTAGCAGTAGCCTCTGAGTGCAGCCCCTCCCCCTCTGCTGTATCTGCAGCTATGTCTCTCCCAAGTCAACTCTCTCCTCCTCCTACCTTCCAGAAGGTGGTCGCTTTTCTACTTGTAGTCTTACAGTTTTTGTTCTCTCAGACCTCCCATTGATTTCTGGGATGTTCAGGATGATTTGATAACTATGTAGCTGTGTTTGAGGGACCAGACAAGCTTGGGTCTCCCTACTCCTCCTCTATCTTAACTCTCCCTCCTTCACAGTCTTTCCCTTTTTCACCCTGAGCCCCTGGTAACAACTGATAGTTTTTCTCCCTGTGGCTTCTTTTCCACGTATGTAAATGCAATCTACAGCATATGACCTTTGAGCCTGGCTTCTTTCATTAAACCTAATGCATTTGAAATTTATCCACGCTATTCTAATTTTCTGTAACTCCTTCCTTTTTATTGCTGAGTAGTACTCATTGTATGGAGGCATTGTAGAACTCTTCAGAATACTTCTTCATATTCCTAGGTGACTGTAGTTTATTTAAATCTATCCACACATTTCAAACTTTTTAACACATGTTGGTAATCCCCTTTGTCAATCAAATTAGCTTATGATGCTGACTACTCATTTTTTTAAAAAAGTTTTATCCTTTTGTTCAGACTTTCAAAAATATTAAGTAAGCCCTACCGTATGCCAAACATTTTTCTAGGTGTTGAAGATACAATGCTTAAAATAAATACAAAGTGACAAAAAGCACGTATTGTCTGTGGACTTTCCTTGGTAAGGAGGTAGAGATAAAAATATATGTGTAATATAATGTCAGGTATTAATTGAAGTTTTAAAAGTATTTTTAAACAATTGATGGAGATTTCATATTATCAAGAAATTCACTTATAAATTTAATGCAGTCCCTGTGGAAATCCCAGCAGACTTTTTGGGGGGCGGACATTGACCAGGTGATTCTACCATTTATATGGAAATGCTAAGGGCCTAAAACAGCCTAAAGAGTTTGGAAAAATAATAAAGCTGGAAAACTTGCACTACTTAGTTCAAAATTCGCTATAATGCACGTTAATCTAGACAGTGGAATTCTGGCATGAGAGTGTGCATCTACGACAATGGCACGGCATTGAAAGTCCAGAAATAAAATTTTATTTTTTACTATGAACTGATTTCAGACAAAGGCTCCAAGACTATTCAGTGGGGAAAAGATCATCTTTTTCTTTTTTTTAAACTAAGAAATGGTGCTGGGACAGATGGATAGCCACATGAAAATCCAAAAATCAAACAAACAAAAAAACTTACATCACACTAGACAACAATGAACTAAAAACTGATCCAAATGTAAGAACCAACCCTTAAAGTTTCTCAAGGAAAACAGTAGAAAACTTTCATGATCTCTTAAGTATGACACCGAAAGCATGATCCATACAAAAAAAACCCTGAACTTCTTAGAAGTCATCAGAATTAAAATATTTTGCTCTTCAAAAGCCACCGTTGAAAGAATGAAAGACAAGCCGGAGACTTGGAGAAAATATTTACACATTGCACATCTGGTAAAGAACATAGATACAACTTGGTAAAAAGACAAATATTTTTTGAAACAGGCAAAAGATTTGAATGGACATTTTTACTAAAGAAAATACAAGAGTGGCAATGGAGCACATGAAAACACATTCAACATCATTAGTCATTAGGGAAAAGTGGATTGAAGCCACAGTAAGTCAGCACTTCACACCATTAGGAGGACTATAATAAAAAAAAGACACGTGTTGGCAAGCATGTAGAATCAAGTGTAAGCTTCCTCCACCATGGCAAGAATGTAAAATGGTACAGACTCTTTGGAAAGCAGTTTGTCAGCTTAGAAAATCTTAAAGCTAAACTTAGGTATGACCCAGCACTTTCATTCTTGTCCTAGGAATCCACCCCCCAAAAATGAAAACAGATGTCCACACGAAGACCAGAACATGAATATTCATAGCAGTGTTATTTGTAACTGCCCCAAACTGCAGACGATCCAAATGTCCATCAACTGGTAAATGGATAATCAAAATGTGGTACAACCATTCCACGGAAGGAAAAGGAACAGAATACCAATATGTACCACAGCATGGATGAACTCCAAAACCAATGTGCTAATGTTACTGGACAGAACCGGTTCTGACCTCAGGCTCCGCTGCTCTCTGCTCGAAAATCAACACTTGAGAGACGAGTGATGGTGGGAAAAGAGAGGTCGCTTTACTCAGGAAGCCGGCAACCTGGGAAGAGGATGGACTAATGTCTCGAAGGCCATCTTCCCCGTCCAGGTGAAGTGGGAGGGTTTTCGAGGGGAAGGTGTGGGGAATGGGAAGGGGCCTGCATGCAGGAGAAGGGGTGCCCAGGCAGTGAGTTCTGTGTCGCCGTGACCCTGGATGGACCTGCTGGCATCCGTGGCAGGTGTTTTCGAGTGTGGTCAGGCCGTATCGTCCTTCATCCTCAAGGCCAGTGGTCTGCAAACCCAAGACAAGAAGGTTAGTTCTACTGCAGACCAAGGACTCAGGTCAGCCAACAGGAGCACCTGAGCTCGAGGCCAGCTCCCTGCGAAGGCCAGTGGGAGTGCTGTCACACTAAGCGAAAAAGCCAGATTGAAAGACAACATAGTATGTGATTCCATTTATATGATATGTCCAGAAAACATAAATTTAGAGGGACAAAAAGCCCATAGGTGGCTATCTAGTGCCAGCAATGAGAGAACATTAGCTGCAAATCTGGTGATTGTGTCACAATTCTCAAAGTTGACTGAAAATCATTCAATTGTCCCTTGTAATGTATGAACTTCATGGTATATAAACTATGTCCCCATAAAGCTGTTTAAAAAGTGATTAAGAAATCTTGTAGTTGTGTAATTTAGTGTTTCTATGGTTTAAATTCACCCTATGCAGGGCGCCCGGGTGGCTCAGTCAGTCAAGCGTCCAACTTCAGCTCAGGTCATGATCTTGTGGTTTGTGAGTTCGAGCCCCGCGTCGGGCTCTGTGCTGACAGCTCAGAGCCTGGAACCTGCTTCTGATTCTGTCTCCCTCTCTCTCTGCTCCTCCCCTGTTCACTCTCTCTCTCTCTCACTCAAAAATTAATAAACATTAAAAAATTTTTTTTTTAATTCACCCTATGCAGTCCTCAGTCTCTTACTGGCTCCTTTTTCTTTTTTGGCTCTTTTCTGTGTTTCGGTCTCTGATTTTGTTCTATATGTTTTTTTCAACGATTTTATCCTCTCCCATAGACTCAACTATCACCTCATACCTCACAGTACTCTCTATCTCCAACCCCAAGGCACTTCCCCAAATCCTAAATTGGTACTTCCAAATACCTATTGAACGAATCCAACTGTATATTCCACAGACACTCCGATCTTAACTCATTTAATATGGTCTTCATCATCACCTCACCTTCTCCATCAATCCTATATTCCCTTTTATAAAATTCATGAATTATTCTTCTAGTCTCTATATGAAATATACATTCTTCCTAACACCAGTTTAGGTAAACTGTGGTGTAGTTTGGGTAAGAACCCAAAAGGTGGCTTTTTAAAATTTATTCAAGTATAATTTCTTAGCCAGTAAGTAAAGCTGGGTGCCCCTTGGCTTCTGTTTTCATTAAATAACAATAGTAGCTATTAAGCTGAATTTCAGTGTCTACGGTGTGCAGCTCTAATCCCCCTCCTCTCTTGCCGCTAGACTCGGTGGTGAATAAAATAATTTCCCTGGGCACACGGAAAGTAAGTGTGAGCCGATAGGATCTTACTCCCAATACCAACAATGCAGGACACTCCATCCTGGAGTTGACAATAATAAGCGTGTCTGAAATTTGGATGTTTTCCTCACACGGTGGAGAAATCACTGATTAACCAAGGTGTATGGGTCTTTATCCATCCCAGAAAATGTTTGCAATTTGATGATTGAAAATGACACACTGTAATGTTTCAACTCCCTTTTCTAGTTAACCAGTTAAATGAAGCATGTTTTCTTGCCTACAGATACTTTAAATTCCCTCTCCCATGAATTGCTTTCTCATACAGTTGCTATTTTCTATGTGGTGTCTACTGTCTTTTCTCTTGAATTCATAGGAGCCCTTGACTGCACTGAGGTCCCGCCCTGCTGGGACCAGCTGGGCAGGAGGCCAAGAGGGGTGGGGTCAGGACCAGATGTGGGGAGGAGTCCAGGCCTGAGTCAGGGCTCAGTGGGGTAGGGTCTGGGCAGGATTAGGGCCCAGGATTGGGGCGGGGGGGGGGGGGGGGGGGGGCGGGGGGAGGCCGGACAGGGGCAGGGCAGGGCAGGGCCTAGGATAGGAGCGGCCAGGGATTGGCTGGCCTGGGGTCAGGGGTGGGGGGTCAGGTCGGGTCAGGCTGGGGTCGGCGTCCCCGGTCATGGGAGAGGAGGGGCCGACCCCCCGTGGGCGAGGCTGGCTGGCGGCCCTGCTCCGGCTGCTGCTGCTGCTAGCCACGGGCATACGAGGATCCTGGCCAGTGGTCGCCCGCGTCCCTGCTCCAGCTCCAGTGGAGGCAGCGACTGAGGGGCGCGGGCGGCAGGCGGGGGGCGCGCAGCGGTTGGCGCTAGGAGCAGGTGCGTTGGGCTGAGGCGTGTGGGCGGAGGGGGGGCTCCAGCTCCGGGAGGGGCTGGGGCGCGGCCACGGCCGTTTCTTCTCTCCGCCCCCTCGCAGGCCCCACTGTGGACCCACCTGGAGCCGGGCGGGTGGCAGGGCCTGACCCTGGGATGGGGGCTGGGGGGGGGGGGGGGGACTGCTGAGTGAGGGGGCCCTCCTGGGCACACCTCTGCCCCTCCCCCGGTGTGAACCCCAGAACCGGGGCGTTGTCACTAGACTGCTCCCTCTTCCTTAAGAAACAGCGTCCTGAGTCAGGGGAGTGGCCCTCCCGGGGTCACCCAGCACCACAGACTCCTTCCTGCCATGAACCTCCCTCCCTGAGAGGCGGGGTGAGGTGGAGGGCACATAGGAAGCCCCCTGGAAGCATCACGGCCAGCAGGTCGGGTTAGGAACCCCTGAGACCTTCAGTTCTTCCATCTGCAGAGTGGGCGAGGAGGCGGAGGCTGCCAGTTGAAGGGAACACTGGCCCAGCCCCCCGCAGGTGCATTCAGGGACATCTGTCTCCCTGGGGATGTGCTGTGGCCTCTCTTGGTCCTCCGTGCCTGGCCTCACCAGACCCCTGGGCCCTCATCCTGACCACAGGGCTTGCCGGCCTGTGCTCGGCTCTACTGTCCTCGACGGCAGCTGATGAAGGCAGGGTCCGGGCGGCCCTGGCCTTCTGGCCAGGCCCCTTGACCCTTGGCCTTGGTTTTTGCATCTGTGAAGCGGAGGAAGGCCTCTGTGGTAGCGTCACTTGGGGTCACCGGTGTCTCTATCGTAGACAGGGCAGGGGTGTGTCTCCACAGTGTGCGGGAGGCCCAAGGTGACGGGGAAGATCTATGGTGGCCAGGATGTGCTGGCCGGCCAGTGGCCTTGGCAGGCCAGCCTGCTGTACCAGCACGCACACATCTGCGGAGCTGTCCTCATCGACTCCCTCTGGCTGGTGTCCACTGCCCACTGCTTTCTCAAGTGAGTCCCCCCTCCTGGGTGCCAGCAGAGGGGCCAGTGGGGCAGCGGGATGCAAGGGGAAGAGGAGAAAAGGGGTGATGGGTGTCCAATGCGCTGGGCTTTGACGCGTCATTCCTGCCTTTGACCGGTGTCCCCTCCACCCGCACGTGCTCCCCACTCACCCCCTCTGTCCTCAGCCCCTGTGCCTGTCCCCCAGCACAGATTGGCAGTGTCTGTCCTGGCTGCCACGCGGTGTGGGCAGGCGCTCTGCCTCCTCAGATCAGGGCTTGCCCTCCGTGTCCCCACACTCCTCGGTGGCAGACCGTAGGCAGGGACCTGGGACTACACACACAGCCAGCAGCCGGGTGATTTTTCTTATCATTTTTGCAGAACTGTGTGCCCAGGAGGAGGCGTGGCTGCCGGCACCCATATGCCAGGCTGCCTGGGTGGGAGGTGGGCTCCTCGGCCTTGGAGGGTGCCTGGCTCGGCACTCAGCTTCTGAATGGATGAGAAGGGGTCTCAAGGGTGCAGCTGGGCATCACAGCCCAGGCCAGGGAGCTAGAGTTCGGGCACTGACTGGCTTTAAGGGCCCAGAGCCCTGTCAGCACCTACCCGGTTCCACACATTAGCCCCTCTGTGCCATGGCGGGGGTGTCAGTCCAGCGTGGGTGAGACGGGAGGGCCCCATGGACAAGAAGGGAGGTCAGGAGAGGTGCCAGCTGGCATGGGTGGAGCCAGAAGGGAAGGGTTTGGGCACCGGGCGGGGGTAGGACTTTCCACCAGATGGCTGGCAGGGCCGGATGTTTCATCGCTCTTGTTCCGGGGACAAGGCGCCATTTCCTGCACTCATCCGCTCATTTAACACATCTTTTGTGGAAACTTATGAACAGGTGTGCACACAGCCCTCCGGCAGGAAGGTGTTTACAGGAAGAAGGGGCAGGAAAGATGTGGGGCCAAAGTGGGGCCGCGGGGAGCTTTGGGAAGGGTCAGGCCGGAGCTAGGCCTGAGCCAGGGTTCCTCTGTATAAGGTGGAAGGCCTTGATGCGAGGCCCCACCAGGGAGCCCTGAGCACAAGGAGTCCCCACGCTTCCGATTCAAGATGTGACAGGGAAGCCACACGTCTCAGGTCGGGGACAGGACATCAGGCAGCCCCAAGATGGTTGGGAAGAGGAGTGTCGCGCAGGCAGGGGCAGGTAGATGAGGGGCAGGGAGAGGGAGCTGACCCCGGGCTCGGAGACAGTGACGATGAGCTGTTCCCTGCCAGCAAATCCCAAGCCCCAGCAGACTACCAGGTTCTGCTGGGAAGCACACGGCTGTACCAGCACGGCCAGCACACCCGGGAGATGTCTGTGAGCCGGATCGTCGTGCACCCAGACTTTGAGAAGCTTCACCCCTTCGGGAGTGACATAACCATGCTGCAGCTGCACGTGCCTGTGAACTTCACCTCCTACATCGCCCCTGCCTGCCTCCCGAGCCCCGGCCTGCAGCTGTCCAGCAACTTGTCCTGCTGGATAACCGGCTGGGGGATGCTCAGCGAGGACCGTGAGGGCGTGTGGGAGAGGCGAGGAGGGGCGGGGGTGAGAGAGGGAGGAAAGACGGAGGCCAGGTTCAGCCCTAGGGGCCCCCCTGGCAAGCGGGCACGGGACCTTGAGCCTCTGTGCCTCATTTCTAGAGCACTGGACCGTTTTAGTTCTAGTTCTGAAAAGTGTGTGATTCTAAAGCTTTGGAGTTCCTTAAGTCCGAGGGACTGTCCCAACCATAGGGCAACCTGGCCCCCAGCACTCTCTCTGTCTCTGTGTCTCTCTCTGTCTCTCACACACGTGCACACACACGCAGGCACAGAGGCTGGTTCTTCCTTGAGGGCGAGGACCATGTCTGACTTGTTTTAACATCCCCCCACCCCCACCCCAGGCACCTGGCCCGTGCTCCGCTATTGCCTCCCTGCTCTGACGGACCATCGCGTCTTGCCTGTGCCTCCAGACTGGTCTCCCAGCGCCCACCCTATGTGTCCTGCTTAGTGTCCACACAGCTGTCTGCTCACTTTAAATCGTGAATTGTGCCACTTCCCTGCTCAGCTCCCTGCGTGCCCTCACAGCTGTTTGGACTGTTAGAACAAGTCCAGAATCCCTGCCTTGGCGGCCAGACGCTCCAGACCTTGGCCCCAGCCCTCCCTACATCCCCTGCACACCCCAAGTCAGCCACCAGGCTCCTTCCTGCCGTCCTCACCCCAGGGCCTTTGCCACGGCCGGCTTCTCCACCTGCCTCTCTGCCCACTGGTGTTTGTGTGCAGGGGGCCACCCTGTCTTTACATCGATGACTCGGCCCCTCCTCTGCGGAGTTCCGCTTGCCCACGTGAGCTGAGAGGGGTTCCTCCTCCTGTTTTGTTTCCTTCACACCACTTATCACTTCTGAAACAATCCCGTCCACGTTCCTCACTTGCCCTGTGTCCCCACAATCCCGTCCACGTTCCTCACTCGCCCTGTGTCCCCAACAACAATGCCCCCTGTGTCAGTGGCGTCTACAGTATGCCCAGCATGAGGACAGACGAATGGAGGGGTGAGTGCTGGTGGCTGTGTGGGGCGGCGTGGCTGGGAGAGGAGTGGCTGGTGGCTCGTGGGTATTGACGGAGGGATGGAGACAAGCATGAGAGGTGGGGTGGGTAGGCGGATGGGGGGATTCAGTGGATGGGAGGATGGGAGGAAGGGCAGTGACAGACGGGCGGACATGGTGTGTGACAGCGTAGGCGGGTGGGTCAGTGGTGGCCAAGGCCCTGAGAATGGCTGTGCTGGTGGGATTTGCCTTCTTTCTTTGCGGAGTGAGTGAGGTAGAGGGAATGGATGAGTGTGTGAACCGTTCAGGAAGTAGGAGAGGAGCCTGTTAGGGACGGATGGAAGACCGCAGCCGTGTTCGAGGCCCGTCTGTGTTGAGCAAACCGCGTGTTTCGTGGTGGCCGGGGCTTCCCCACAGCGCACGCCACAGGTCCCCTTCCTATTCACACAGAACATCTGCACTCGCCCTTCCATCTCCAGGAGGGTAAGGTGAGCCTCATCGAGAACAAGTTCTGTAACATCTTATACAGACGAAAACTTAGCAACAGCAAGACGTACTCAGTGCAGGAGGAGATGCTGTGTGCTGGTGATTTCTCGACAGGAAAGGCCACCTGCCACGTGAGTTTCTGTTCTTCCCTTGCCTGTTTGCCTCAGTTTCCCCAGCGGGCCTGTGTTGCTTCTGCTCTGTGGAGACCTGTGGGCCTTCCTGTCTCCCCGTCCCCAGCAGTGTCCCCTGGCTCACCCCTTCCTAAGCCACATGAGGGCATCTGCTGGCAGGACCTCCAAACAGCATCTGTTGTTAGCACATTTCAAGCTTTTCGCTCCAGTGTAACACGCATGCAGAGGCATATATGATTGCTAAGAGCAGCAGGTGAATCTTCATATCCTGACACGTGTGACTGACTCCCCACCGCCCAACCCACTCTAACACCCGAGGGGGCCCCAGCCGCCACCTCTAACACCTTACAATAGCTTCTGAACTCTCCCTCCGTGGGGTTCATTTCCAGCTGGCAGCCGGTGTCTCGGCGCTCCGTGTGTGCGTTTCCTCTGCCCTGTCTGCGCTTAGGGCGCGTTCCGTCGTGTGCATTCAGTCCTCTTGTTGGTTCCGCTGTCAAGGAGTATTTGGGGAGCTTTCGAGTTTTCCATTTCATTCACTTCCAAGTGTCTCATCCGCTTTATATCCTCTTTATATTCACAGCAGACCACGAGTAGAATCGTTGGATTGTGTGGAGACCCAGCTTTGGCAGATGTTAGGGGATGTGGTGCCCCTGCCCCACCACTTTGAGCAGCGGATGAGTTTATATTCTTGCCAATACTTAGCGCTCTCTGTCTTTGCTCATTTTGGTGTGTGTGCATCATGGTATCTTACTGTGATTTAATTTGTGTTTTCCAGATGACGGATTAAGTTAAATAAATTGTCCCGTATTTGTTGTCGCCAGATATCTTCTTCAGTAAAGTTTCCCTTCTGGTTTTACCCCCGTCACTCTTCTGTTGGGCTGTCTGTCTTTTTATTTCAGGAGCTCCTTATAATTTTGTGTATTCTGGGTGTGTATCTGCCATTGGGCACAACCCAGTGGATTGTGAAGATTTCTTTCCACTCTCTGCGATGCCCCATCCTGCAGGTGGGCAAGCAGGCCCAGAGAGGGAAAGTGACCAGCCCTACATAAGGCAGCCCACACCTGCTCTGCCAGCATCCTGACTCCAAGCCCACCCAGCCTCCAAGCACACTGTCAGGCCCCAGCCTTAAGAGCTGATGTCTGTGCACCTGCCTCCTGCATGGAAGGCACCGAGGACTGGGGGGGGGGGGGTGGCCTGGAGTCAGAGACATGGCTCTGCCATGTGTCCCTGCCCTGGAACCTCGGGTGGCACCTTTGAGCCCGCATGGGATTCTGAGGCCTCCTCCATGGGGTTGTTGAAAGGATGCTATAGTGGTCTGAGTGCTGTCCCCCAAATTCACGTCCATTTGGAACCTTAGAATGTAACCTTACTGGGAACTGTGTAGGGTCTTTGCAGATGTGATTAGAGTCTCAAGATGAGACCATTCTGGATTTGGAGGGACCCCAAATCCCAAGTCCTGGTGTTGCTAAAAGATCTAGGGAAAGGCACAGAGACACCTGTTCTCAGACTCTGACTCCAGAGCTTTGAGGGTAAGTGTCCGCTGTGGTCATGGGTGGTGGCAGCCCGAGGAAACGTGGGCAGGAGGCATGAGGTGGGCCTGCCGTGGGGAGGCCTCACTGACAGTTGCTCTCATTACCGTCCGGGGAGCTGCTGAGTCACAGCAGGAAGCTCAGCCATCCACCTCCTGGTAGGACGTAGGCCTGGTTTCTTGGTTCCCAGGCCACAGATGATGGTATGGACTTTCTGACCCAACCTCCTCACAGGGCTCAGCCCCTGAGTCCCCACACGGTTGTCACCAAAGATCTCCCTTCCAGCCTTGCCCCCCACCTGCCTTCTCCTGTGGAGTTTAGAGCCGATGCCCTCTGTCGGCCTGCCTGCTGGACATCCATGGTGCCCTTGACCCCACTCCCCCTCTGGGGACCCCCAGGCTGAGGACACCACGGAGCTGGACACCTGGTAGCCTTCCAACCACCATAGCCTGTCCATGACATTCCATCTGGTCCAGTGTGGGCACGGGAAACAGCTCTAGGGAGCGGGGGACACTGCAGAATGTCCCAGGACTCAGATTGTGGGGCAGGTGGACCTGCTCTGGTCTCTGTCTGTCACTTACCGGTGCTGTGACCACAGCCAATTTCCTCACTCATGAAGTGGGGGGTGCTACGAGCCTCCCCTTCATAAGGCTTCTGTAGGGAATTCAGTGCGGTGTCTGGTCTGTGGTAACAAGTGTTGGCCTTCGTTCTCCTGCTGGGTCTGCCTCCCCTGATCTGGGCTCTGCTTGTTCCTCTGGGCCACCAGCCCTTCCTGGGGTGCAGGGGCAGAGGGCAGAGTCCACGTGATGACGGATTTAGATCTGTGATTGTCCCCAGGTCAGTTGGGAGCACCCTGAAGTGCATTTCCAAGGCCCGCCCATGTCACCTTGATGTGTCCATAGCTCGATGCTGGTCTGGACTTTCATAGACTCGTGGGCACCCCCTGCCACCTGGTGTTCTTAGACCCTGCTCAGTCACCTGCACTAACTCCCCTCTCTTTCCTAGGGCGATTCCGGGGGGCCCCTCGTCTGCAACCTCCTCAGTGCCTGGGTTCTGGTGGGGCTGGCCAGCTGGGGCTTGGACTGCCGGCACCCTATCTACCCCAGCGTCTTCACCAGGGTTGACTACTTCACCGACTGGATCGACAAGATCCAGAGGCTCACACCTCCCCCTGATCCCACGTCTGCTCCTCAGACGCAGTTTCCAGATCAGCCTTGGCGGACTGCTGGCTCGTCCGGGCACAGCACAACCCTCATGTCTCCCCAGACCTGGTTCCTGCTGCTGTTCGTGCTCAGGGGCCCGCAGCGGGCCCTGTGGTGACCCTCCGAGCCCCTCTGTCCTGCTCTCTGCCTCAGGCCCCAGTCTGCTCGCTGGAACCTTCCACACCTCCCCTTCCCCAGCCCCCCTGGCTCTCAGTGGTTCCTTCTCCTGGACTCTCCTGTCCATCAGCTGCCATCCCCCAAGCCGAGCCTGAAACAAAACAAAACAAAAACAAATAAAAGACTCATCTCACTCCTGTCTTGGGACCCCATTGCCCCTCCTTCCCTTGAGGTAAGTCAGCTGGCTCCGTGTGCGAGGAAAAGGGACTCATCAGGGAGACTGTCCCGGGAGGGAGCCAGGGCTGCCAGCTGGGAAGAGAGCAGACCGTCTCCACTCAGACCCTGCTCCTGCCTCAGGGACCATGCAGGCCTTCAGGGGAAGTGTGTCAGTCAGCACAGGCTGATAACAAACATCAGAGCCCAGGCAGCTTCAACAGCAGGAATTTATCATCTCCCAGTCCTGGAGGTTGCAAGTCCAAGATCCAGGTGTGGGCAGGGCAGGTTTCCCCTGAGGCCTCTCTCCTCCACGTAGATGCTGTCTTCCCTCCGTGTTCTCATGGGGTCATCACTCTGTGTGTGTCTGTGTCCTGATCTCCTCTTCTTCACAGGGACACTGGTCATTTGGGATTAGGGCCAACCTAGTGGCCTCATGTTAATCACCTCTGTAAAGATCTTATCTCCAAATGAGCCACGTTCTGAGGCACTGGGAGTTAGGTCTCCAATATATAAATTTGGGGGAACACAATTCAACCCAAATTTGAAGTAAGACATTTCACTAGATGTCGACACTGCAAGGGAACAAGAGTTTCCCCAAAGTAGAGAAACACCACTCAAGAGGTTTGGAGGAGGGAGGACAGACTCCCCATGGAGGTGGACAAAAGTTCCCAGAGTGCAGGGTGACTGAGTTGGACTGGGGCGCATGACCCAGGCCATACTGTGGCCACCAGTATAGAGGGCTCTCAGACATGGAGGGTCTATGAGAGTGAGTCGGAAGAAGAGGCCAGATGCCAGGCTGAGAGTCAAAGCTCAGGCCGGCGGTCCTCAGACCTCTGTTCCTAGAGCTGACTGCCAGCACCTTCCTCACCTGTCCTCACGGCCCCACTCTCCCCAGTCTGAAGGGGCCCAAGTCCGGTGAAACTGCTCCCTGCTTGCCACAAGCCAGTCTGCCTGAGGTGTCCACACACCTTCAGCAGCTGGATCCTGGTGTCTCCTTTTATGCTTAGCTGACCCGGGACGTAGTGGCCTGGCGATATGCCTTGAAGCAATGTTCCAGGGCATCCTTCCTGGCAGTGTGCCTGACAAAGGCCCTGGTGCAGCCAGCGTAGCCCCAGCCGCACGATGCACCCACTCCAGCCCCCAGACCCACAATGAGGTGGGAAAGCTCCTATCTGATGCATGTCCAGTACAGACCAAGTGGCATTTGGAGGGTTCAGTGCAAATTCTTTCCAATTCTGGCATTGCTTAAATGCCCTGGATCCTCGTTGGCAGGCGGGCACAAGTGGCCTCACATGCCTATTAACCCTGGGCTCTCACTGATGCAGGAGGCCCCTTCCAGGACGATCTTTGGAGGCTTCAGGAAAGTGTCTTCCGGGGCACCTGGGAGGCTCAGTCGGATGAGCATCTGAATCTTGATTTCGGCTCAGGTCATGATCTCATGGTTCATGGGATCAAGCCCCGCGTCGGGCTCTGCACTGACGGCATGAAGCCTGCTTGGGATTCTCTCTCCTTCTCTCTCTCTCTCTCTCTCCCTCTCCCCCTCTAAGTAAATAATAAACGTTAAAGTGTCTTCCCAGGGCTCACATCCCTGCCCAGGCCATCCCTCTGGCTGGAGCCCCACTAGCGCAGTGCCCTATGCCTGGCCATGTGCCCGCCAGCAGCTCAGCTGTCTATGGAAGGGGAAAGAGGATGCCTTCCCTCGGTGGTGGATTCACTTATGGGGCCCCGGGCAGGGCTGCTCAGGCCCCTGGATGCCAGTGAGTTACTGAGATGGCGTGCGGTTGGCGCACACTCTCACAAGCTCAGGGCGGCTCAGGCAGTTGAGCTGGGGCGTCAGCTGCTCTTCTGGTCCTAAACCACCCTGCAAGAGTGGCAGCCACGGCTGGCCGCGCTCTGGAGCCTGCCTGCTGCTGCAGCTAGGGGATTCGTGCCCCTCCCGAGGTTCTCAGACCTCTGATGGAGGCATCCCACACATACCTCACCCACATGACGGAACAGCCAGCTTCCGGCTGCAACCCAACCAGTTCCCCCATCACTTGCAACCAGCTCAGCGCTCAGTACTAGCCTGCTTCAGCTTCCTTCTAAGGACGAAACGAAGCCCTGTAGGGTTCTGCAGCAGATGTAGAGATGGCACAGGCCGTAAGCAGTGGAACAAGGGCTCGAACCTACCTCTCTCTCCCCAAGAGCTGGAGCCCCTTGTTGTTCTGGCTCCAACAGGCTGCAAGTAGATGGCCGTTACCCTGCCCGCCCTCCCCTCAGACATCAGGGAAAGGCTTACTCCGCTTGTCCCGAGAGTGAGTTCCAGATACCCACTCCTGAGTAGGCAGACTAAGGGAGAGGTGGAGGAAAGGGGCCAAGCCAAGGGGCCGGTGAGTCTGGGAGCAGGGCCTGGAGGGGCACTGGGGCTGTCGGTGGAGAGCGGGACTAGGAAGGTCCGCCATCAGGGACTCCTCGCCCTGCTAGATGGGGCACTGGCACGGGCTGCCAGCTGTCATTGCCAAGTCAACCCCAGACAAGCTACAGAACTGAAAACAAACTAACAAGAATCAATTAGAGGCTTTCTGTTTCCAGTCTGGAGTACAAGGAGCTTGGAAGCCATTACTCCCATCCACAAAACATGAAAAAAATTGAACAAATTAAAAATCAACAGCTTTTCTTAGACCCAGCGGAGAATTGAGGTCACAGGGCAAACCTCAGCATCCTGGCTTGCCTGAGTGTGGCCAGCTTGGACAGCCAGCTGTGCTGTGTAGAAGCTTTTTATTTTGACGCGATCCCAATAGTTCATTTTTGCTTTTGTTTCCCTTGCCTCTGGAGATGAGTTGAGTAAGAAGTTGCTATGGCCAAGGTCAAAGGTTCTTCCCTGGAGAACATGGATGCAAAAATCCTCAACAAGATATTAGCCAACCAGATCCAACAATACATTAAAAAATTATTCACGACAACCAAGCAAGATTTATACCTGGGATGCAGGGCTGGTTCAATATCTGCAAAATAAGTGTGACTCATCACATCAATAAAAGAAAGGACAAGAACCATATGATCCTCTCAATAGCCACAGAGAAAGCATTTGACAATACAGCATCCTTTCTTGGTAAAAATGCTTAAGAAAGTAAGGATAGAAGGATCATACCTCGAGATTTTAAAAGCTATGTATGAATGACCCAACACTAATATCATTCTCAACGGGGAAAAACTGAGAGTTTTCCCCCTAAGGTCAGGAACAAGACAGGGATGTCCACTCTTGCCACTGTTATTCAACATAGTATTGGAAGTCTTAGCCTCTGCAATCAGACAACACAAAGAAATAAAAGACATCCAAATCGGCCAGGAAGAGGTCAAACTTTCACTCTTCGCAGATGACATGATACTCTATATGGAAAACCCTGAAGATTCCACCAAAAAACCGCTAGAACTGATCCATTGTAAGGGTAGGGCTAACCTGTAGCCTTAAGAAATAACAGCTTTGTTTTAACACTATAGGTTAAGGGATAACAGCCTTATCCTATCAATCAAGGGATGGATTAGCGCTTGATTGGATTGGGGCAAGGGCCTGTTTGAACTGTTTCCACCTGGGAACTATTCCTTTGTTCTGTTCCCAGGTGATAGTAAGACGATGTGGTTGGCTATAAAAACTCTGTACCTCGGTTGTTCGAGACTGCACTCTGGTCAAGAGTGTCGGTCCCAATCGATTGGTTTGCCTTGCCTCTCATTGCAATAAACTTTGTCGTGACTGTCACTGGTGCCCGTAGCATTCTGTTTCAGGAGTCGTGTGGATGCAACACCATGAATTCAGCCAAGTTGCAGGATATAAAATCAATGCATGGAAATCGGTTGCATTCCTAAACACCAACAATGAGGCAACAGAAAAAGAAATCAAGGAATTGATCCCATTACAATTGCACCAAAAACCATAAAATACCTAGGAATAAATCTAACCAAAGAGGTGAGAAATCTATACACTGAAAATTATAGAAAGCTTATAAACATGGAAAAATATTCCCTGCGGAGGCGGCACCTCCCTCCTGTGTTTTATCTCAGATGCGGCTGTGTTTTCCGACCCCTCATTTCTGAGGGACTGCGGCTTTCACCCGTTCTGACCCTCTGTGAGAGGGTCTTACCAAGCAATGGCCAGGTGCCAGCTGTACCCAGGAACGTTTGAGGGACCGTGCTGTTGCTGATGACTAGAGACTGTGGCTGGGTGCCAGCCCGCCCCAGAAAAAGTTTACACAATCGCGTAGCAGCAGCGTTTCAGGGATTATGGAAAATCACAACACATCTGGCACCAGGCTTCACCCTTAATGACCTTGTTGCAGCACCAGCAAATGTGGTTGTTCTCCCGGGTCCACTGGGGCCTTGTCTTTGGGGGAGCCACACAGCCTCTACCAGGTGTCCTCCCAGCAGGGGAACCACCTCTCCTCATCTGGCCCGAAGACCCCCAGACTTCACTCTGCTCCTGGTGATTCGCCCTTCTCACCAGAGCACCACCAGGTATCGAGCTGTGGTGTTTCAGACTCTGTGCTCCTCCTGTTTATAGAGTCTTAATGGAATTTCAACCCTCTCCTTTCTTCCTGTCTCCCTTTTTAGTTCAGTTCCTACAGCTGTTTATACTTTTCCACTTTCTCTCCAGCTGTTTTTTTTGGGGGGGGTTGCTTTTCCCATACTCTCCCCCATCTCCACCCTCTCTGCAAGCAAAAACAGCTTCCTCTGTGGCTTCTCTCTCCCCCAGTTCACCTCTCCGTGCCATGTACCTGCTGAATTCTGTGGTTCGGGTTGTGCAGATTGTTGTGTTAATCCTCAAATCAGTTTTCTAGGTGTGCAGGATGGGTTAGTGTTGATCTGGCTGTATTTCATGGATGGGAGACGCAAAAAAACTTCCATGCTGTTCTGCCATCTTGGCTCCTCCCTCTTTGGATTTTCTATGTAACTAGTGATGTCATCTACGACTATGGATAGTAATACTTCTTTCTTTCTAATCTGTTTGTCTTTACTTCTTTTTCTTGCCATACTTCACTGGCTAGTACCCACAGTACTAAGTTGAAACAGAGAGATGAATGAGCATTCTGGTCTTGTTTTTGAATTTAAAGGAAAAACATCCATTCTTTCACCATTAAGTATGATGTTATTTGTAGAGTTTTTGTAGCTAGGTTGAGGGAATGCCCTTCTATTCCAAGTTTTCTGAGAGTTTCTAACATGAATGTGTCTTGAATTTTCTCAAATGCTTTTTCTGGATTAACTGATGTGACCATGTGGGTTTCCTTCTTTAGATTCTTAATATGGTAGATTACATTGATGGTTTAAATATTAAACCAGGCTTGCATTCCTAGAAAAAACACCATTTAGTCATAATGTATTATTTCCTTTCTTCTTTGTGTATTGGCTTTATTTTCTATTTTTGTCTGGTTTCCTTCGGTGGAAGCTTAGATTTTTGAGACCTTCCTTCTTTTCTAGTATGGGCATTTAGTGCCATTTGTTTCTCTCTTAGCAATGTTTTATCTGGATTCTACCACATTTTTAAAAAAGGTTATTTATTTTGGAGGGGGGGGAGAGTGTACACACATGCACAAGCCAGTGGGGGATGGGCAGAGAGAGAGGGTGCTAGTGGGGGAGGGGTAAAGAGAGAGGGAGAGAGAGAATCCCAAGTGGGCTCTGTTCTATCATCAGGGCTTGATCTCAAGAAATGTGAGATCATGACCTGGGCCAAAATCAAAAGTCAGACACTTAATCTACTGAGCTACGCAGGTGCCCCTGGATCCTACCACATTTTATATGTTGTATTTGCATTTTCATTTAGTTCTGTGTATTTAAAAAATTTCCTTAAGGTCTTTGTCTTAACTGTGAATTACTGAGCAGTGTGCATCCTAATTTTCAAATATTTGGAGACTTTCTTCTTCTCATTGTCATTTTTATGTTATTTAAAGCTTATAGTTTGGACCCAGTAGAGTAAAATGCAATTGTTTTTATTTTAGTTACTTTATATGGATTCTTCAAATATCATTGGAGTGAACTTTTCAAACATTAATTTTGCATAGTAGTTCTCAGTCTTTGGTACTTAGAGTAATCATAGGGAATGCCCTGAAATATAAATCTCAGACTGCTGGAGTCGCGTTTATTAGGGGAATAGTGGGAGTTTGTGAGCCCCTGTTGCACTTGCTCTCTGGGCCAGCACACGGGGATCCTAAGGGATCCAGGATCCAGGATCCAGGATCCAGGAGAGGCGCCTGTGTGTGTAAGGACTAGAACTAGCACCTGATGCCCAGGACCCAGGCCCAGCCCCTCCCATCTAGCAAGTGCTCAGGGGGAGGAGGCAGCAGCCTCTTCCTTGCTGGTCAGTGTCTGATTCTGAACTTGTGGTTGCAGCTGTGACACTCAGGCTAAGCCACCAGGCAGCGCTTACCAGCTTTGATCCTGTGGGCTTGGCTATGGGCAGTGTCCATGAAACTTTAAGGAAGGCCAGTCCACAGGGAAGCGTCTTGGACAGGTTAACCCTGTGCTCTTGCCATGTCAACAGTCAACATATTCATCATGGCCCCTGACTGTCCCCATCCAGATAAAGGCACAGCTTCTCATGAGGTTGCCAATCTTTTATTTTTCAAACATCATCAATGTCATTTCATAACAGAAAGGACATGCTAACCCCAATTAACTAGGAAGCACATCTCACAAAAGTTAAGCAGGTTTTCCCTAAAACAAGACTTTTAGTGACTTCTGTGGACCATCCTCTTTTTATCCGATTGTGGAAAGTCCATGCTGGAGAAGGCCTCAGCCGTTGTGTGCTGCCAGGAGTTTCTATGAAAGCAGGAAGCTGGCACCTTCAGTGGCTGCCTGGGCAGTGGAGGTGAAGGGACAGCATGTGCCAGGTCTGTGCTCTCAATGAGGCTGTCCTCTGCCTGTGTCCCTTTGTGTCCCTGCCTTCTGAGGAATGATAGCAGTGCCAGGGACACTACCCAGCTTCCCACTGAGTTACTGTAGAATTGCTCCTGCCTGACAGGAGTGTCACCTACAGGCAAGAGGGCCCCAACCCTTCCTGGAACACATCGATCCTGGCCTACCACTTAACAACCCCCTTCAAACAGAGCCACTTGAGCAGCATGTTGGTAAAAGTTGTTGTCAGTATATGCAGTCTGTGACTTGGAAAATGCTGACTCCTTGCCCTGCTCTTGGAGAAATGTGACATTTTGTAGGAAGAACTCAGCCCAGGGAGACCCAGAGTCTCATTGACTGTCAAGACTGTTTCTTCAACCAATGCTTTCATTCCTGGTTGGGGATAGTGAAGGTGGATAGTTACTGCCTTCACTGTGATGGCCTTTTGCTGGCGTCACTGGCCAAGTTTGCCTTGGTCAGTATTATGTACAAAAGTTTGCCCAGAATCTGCCTGTCTCTCAATCAGGCCGCAGCCATGCTGCCCCTGGAATGAGGCATCTCCTCTGTACACCCTGAACACAGTGGTTGCTTCCCTGATTATATGACTGTGTCAGCCATGTAAACTATTATTTCTTGATGTTCTTTGCAACTTTCAATTCTGGAGAAATTGAAATCCTTTTTGTGGATTACAGAACAGTAGGGGCACATCTTGTCTAACTAACCCAGTCCCTTTAAAGTCCTTAGTTTTGCCCCTTTGAAGGCCTCCCAGGGGTCAACACCCATGGTCTGGTGAGTTGACAAGATATCATGTTCTATGCAGGTGTGGAAACCCCCTCCGGTGTCTGGGGGGAGTAGGTAGGGGCTTCCGGATGGGAGACAGGAATGCATGTCAACTACAGGGGTGAATCCCAGGAAAGAGTTCCTACATCAGGTGTGGGTCACCTTTCTGCCCCTGTCTGAGAAGAGGCCCTTCAATGTGGGATGATGACCAGCTACTCTCAGAGGGGACGAGGTGGAGCCATGTGTCCCCTACGCACAGAGCCTGAGGCCTGCAGGGAGCACCTGTCAGCACCTCTGTGGGGGTCAGGGCCCAAAAGGGACCTTGGGAAGTCCCTTCTGGAAGGATTTATCTGTCCTTAGTCTAGACATCAGTGCCTTAGGCCTCCACCACACACCTGTCCTTTTGGGGTCCCACACCCAGCAAGCCACAACCCTGACTTCCACATGCAGTTTCCCCCATGTGTGGCCAGCCAGGCTGCGACCACCTACCCTGAGGGTGTAGATAAGCAGGGCAGAGCCCACTGCTCCCCACTGGTGAGGCAGCTACAACAGAAAGGTGGGGTCCTGAGAGCAGGGCCCAGGAGTCAGGGAAGTGGAGGCAGAAGCCCAAGAAAGCTGATGCCTGACAGATGGACCCATTGCTGAGCCCACATCCATGGTGTAATTCAGGCTCCTGTGTTTGCTCTGGGATCACATGACCCCACGGTACTGGCTGTCACAACCCTGTGTGACAAGTACAGTCAAGCAGGGGGGTGTTCCCTGGGTGAAGTGACAGGACACAGCCTCTCAGGGCACAGTGGGCTCCAGACTCAGCATTTATGTCTAGATTGTGAGCCCATTGATTCTGGGGGGCATGACAGCATATGGTGAACAGACGATCTATACTCTGAGTCACGCAGGCTAGGAGCCAACCACCAGCCACCACCCTGGGTTGTCAGCTGGCCTGGCCACACTCTGGTGTTTTACAGTTCAGCCTGCAGAAAGCTCGCTGTTGGGAGGGCACACACAAGACAGCCATGCAGAATGTGATCAAGGGTCTTGGGTGCCTCATGCCATCTAAACCAGAGGCTCTTAAACAGCTGGGGGTAGGAGACCCCCAAATCTTTACTGAGATTTCTGAGCCTATCCCCATACCCCAAAGTTTGCACAGATTGCCAAGAGGTTCATGTACTTATTGATAGAATTATTAATCAAAAAGGAATCAGAACTTTGGTGCTTTGGACAACTCTTAACCTATCCACATTTCAACAATGGGAAAGCTTGTTTGAAGGTGAACACTGGGGTGCTGCTGGGCCACCATTTGAAAGAGAGACCATGGGTGCAGCTCATGCATTTAATCAGCCACCCCAGCAGAGGCTAGGAACAGAGACAGGGTTACTCCAGCAGACACAGTGACCATCTGAAACAAGGGGACAGAGAAGGCTGAAGGAATGAAGGAGGGTGGCCCAAATTCTTGGATCCTATAAATGGGAGAATGGTGCTATTTGGCCATGAACATGTGCTTCCCTTTGAGAAAGGGAAGGCAGACCCCAAAGGTAGTATAGACATCATCAGGACTGAAAATTCCAGCACAGACCTAGAGGACACAGGCCCAGGTGTCTCAGTTTTGAAAGACAAGATCTCCATCTCCCAGAGCAGTGGTAGTCCACCAAGCTGAGGGAGTGGGGCTGCCTCCTGACCTATGGAAGTGATGTCCCCACCCCACGGGGCCTGGAGGCAAAGCATCTCACCCACAAGGGTTGTTGTCACACATTAAGATCTAACGGGATTTGCCTCACTGGGTTTGGACTTGCGTAGGACCCCTCACCCCTTCCCTCATTCCTATTTCTTCCTTTTGGCATGGGAGTATCTATCGCACATCTGTCCCACACATGCAATTTGGAAACCCATGACTTGTCTGGTTTCACAGATTCATAGGTGGAAAGGAATTTGCCTCAGCATGAATCTACCTCCAGTCCCTCCCAGACCTGATTTGGATGATATTCACATGAGACTTTGGATTTTGGATTTAGAGTTGATGGAGGAACGAGTTAAGACATTTGAGGTTGTTGGGATAGGATGAGAGTATTTTCCAATATGGACTTGGGTAACAGTGGAAGAATGCTATGGACTTGTGTTCTCCAAGATTCTTAAATTGAAGCCATAATTCCCAGTGTGAGGGTCTTGGGAGGTAGGGCCTTTGGAAGGTAATCAGATCATGGGGGTGGGACTTTCACGATGGGATTATTGCCCTGATAAGGAGAGACACAGAGATCTCTCTTCCTTTCCTCTGTGTGAGCACATAGCAAGAAGGCAGCCTTGTGTAGGCCAGGAAGAAGACTCTCCTCAGGAACTGGATGTGAAATCTGGGTCTTGGGTCTCTCGCCTTCAGAACTGTGAGAAGTAAATACTTGTTTTTTAAGCCACTGGTCTGTGATATTTTATTATAGTGATGTGAGCTGGAGAAGACACAGGGAATATCTAAAATGGTCTAATATACATATACCCAAAAGTAGAGACAAGAGAGGACAAGGAGAAGCAACATTTGAAAAGATAATATTATGTTTTAGAGTTGATGAAAAAATGTGTGTTGTCTATTAGTAAAGCAAAAAAGATCACACAGAGGATAAGAAAAAATTTTTAGCCTGAAACTAATCACACCTCATGAAACTGTGGAACTCAAAGACAAAAGGTAATCTTGAAAACAATTAACAAGGAAACATTGATCACCAACAATGAGAGGGCTATTAAAATGGTGGCATAATTTTCAATAGCAAAAAGAAAAGCCTGATTAGATAGAATAATTTTTCAAATTCCTAAAGGGAAAATCTTTCTATATAGAACTGATTACCCTGAAACATTGTAATTTATAAAAGTTGGCCAATAAGAGAACTGATAAGTTATTTTTAATATATTCACACAATGCAAAATTATGAATAATTAAAATGAAAGAAAATCTAATATGTCAATTGTTATCACCTTGAAGTCAGAATGTTGAAACAAAAAGCCAAAGACAATATGATACATAGATTATGACACCATACATGAACAAAAATATTATCATTATGTATACTTTTGATTACAGCTAAAAGCATAAAGGCTTTTATAAGATGGATATACACCAAGCTCTATTTATTTTTTAATTACAGTATAATTAATATACAGTGTTTATTAGTTTCAGGTGTACAACATAGTGATTCAACAATTCTCTATGTTACTCAGTGCCCATCATGACAAGTGTACTCTTAATCCCCCTCACCTACTTCACCCATCTCCCCGGCCCCCAAGGTCTTGATAATGGTTGTCTTTCCCACTGTTGGTAGGAGTGTAAAATAGTACAGCCCTTATGGAAAACAATGCAGAGTTTTCACAAAAAATTAAAACTATAACTATTGATGAGGGAGTGTGGGGCAGGCTGAGGGCAAAGTACAACCTAGCACCTCCTCTCTTAGGGTGGGATATGTATGATATTCCTCAGGCACTCCTGGCTGGCCAAGGACAAAGGAGAGGACAGAAAAGAAAACGGTTAAACTGATAGAGTCTACATCAGTTTACAAATATCTTAGTAAATTACAAGAAAAAGGCAATCTTATCAATAGCCTAATTTTCAGAAACCTATAGATTCAGTTTCCTGGAGCCCCAACATCACCTTCCCCTCCATAGTGATGTGGGGAACAAAGGCAAGAAGGAAATGGCAGACAAAATTAAATTTCCTTATATCCTGCAGCCCATTGACAAATACTTGAGGCAGCTGAGCAAAACATTTCTCCAGAAACTCCCTACTGTCTTAACATTAATGCTTTGCTAGAGGGAAAAACATTAGCTTGACAATAGCTAGGCCTCTAGCAATCTGTATTTAGCATATGAAAATCTCTTCAGAAACTCCCCTCTTGACCTTTTCTCCCCAGACCCCATAGTATATAATGAGCCACTTTTCACAACCCCAATGCAGTTCTTCCTGCCCACGGGTCCTGTCCCCATGCTTTAGTAAAATTACCATTTTGCACCAAAAATGTCTTCAAGAATTCTTTCTTGGCCATCAGCTCTGAGCCCCATGAACCCACCATCACCCCAAAACCTCATCAACTAGCATATGATCCAGCCATCCCATTGCTTGATATGTATCCAAAAGAATTCAAGCAAGATCTTTAAGAGATATTTGCATGCTCATATTTATTGCGGCATGATTCACAATAGCCAATTGGAAGAAACCCAAATGTTCATCAACAGATAAATGGATAAAAAAAAAATGTGGTCTAGGAGTTAAGATGGCAGAGAAGTAGGGAGACCCTAAGTTTGTGTCATCCCTTGAACACAGCTAGATAGTTATCAAATCATTCTAAACACCAGAGAAATCAACCGCAGGTCTGAATGAACAAAAATTGCAAGACTGCCTATACAAAAGGGACCACCATTTGGAAGGTAGGAAGTACAGAGAGTTTACTGTTTTGCCCAGAATTCGTGATCCCCAAAGACCACCAGGGAGCCGAGTCCCATGCAAAAGCAAAGAGCCTTTATTCGAGCTAGCTCGAGTTCAATCTCCTACTTGCACCAACGCAGCGGTGAGATACCGGAGAGAACGAGTTTCAAAAGCACAAAGGTTTTATAGGGGTCTAGGGGCAGTTGGTGAGGTAATGGCTGTGGCCTCAGCTGATTGGCTGGGGACGGGTCATGGCCTCTGCCGATTGGCTGGGGAAGGGTCAGAGTCCTGTTACGCAGGTCGCCGGGTGTGTTTTGATCAGGAAGTTTGAACGGGTGAGGGTGAGCGGGAGGTTACTCAAGGGGAGGAGGCGTGGTCTGAGGTTTCTGCGATTTTCCCAGAAAGGGGGCATGTCGGGGACATAGTCACTCAAGATGGAGGACACAGAACAAGATGGAGTCGGCCGGCGTAGGTCTGCTCTTTCATTACCAGGAGAGATATTGCTCTGGGCCTGGCTGCAAGATGGGAGCTAGGTTAAGGAGGCTACCACAAAGTAGTATAAGCAGTCTGCTACCATGGGGAAGCACCTGGATTAAAGGTGCTCAAGTGGCGAGTGCGGGTAGAATCCCAGGAGTGACAGCGTCATCTGAGGATCCCTTGGGTAGCAAGGATGGGTCCTGCCAATGGGCAGTGTTGTTTCCAGGCTTAAGAGTGGGCACTCTCTCTGCCTGAGGGCTGAAAGCAGGGGTTCCTGCATTCTGCTCTGTTCTGACATAACTCTTAACAGCAGCACAGTTGCACCACTGCTTTTTTCCTTCTGCCAGAGGAGCACCATGACTGCATGCTGTGGAAATCCCTAAAATTTGGGAGTTTTGAAACTCAGTCCTGCACTGAAATGAAAAAGCTTACACAGGCAGGGTGAATGTTGAATTCCAAGGGAAACTGGGGACACAAGAGAGGTGATTGATTGCTCTTTTATGAGGGTTCCCTGAAAAGTGGGTGTGCGAACATTCAGCTCCAGGGCTAGAGAGTGGGGCACCGCCATAGTCATCCTGCCCATCAGAGTTGAAAACCTTCAGGTAGCAAAACAGGGTCACCTAGTGGAAGCCAGAGCCATGTACACCAAGCCCTGCCCTCCAAATCCCCAGAGGCGCATTTCCACTCAGTCAAGCTAGCCTGAGAATCAGTGCAGTAGGCCCCTCCCTCAGAAGACCAGTGCACTATCATCAAGTCTCTGATCATAATGGTGCAAAACTTCAGCTCTAGGGGAAATAGGATCTAACTTCCTTTCTTACTTTTATTCTTTATTTCTTATAATGTTTTTCATTTATTTGCCTATTTTTATCAATTCTTTTTTTACTTTTTACTATTATTATTTTTTATTTTTATATATACATTTATATATATTCTTTTTGTAATTTTTATTTTATTGTTTTATTTCATTGTATTTTACTTTATTTTGTTTTGTTTTATTTTATTTTTGGATCTAGATCCTTTGATCTTTTATCAAGCACACCAAAACACACCCAGGATCTAGTTTTATTGTTTGTTTTAGTTTCTGCTTAGTTCTTGGTTTTTTGTTTGTGTAGTCTTTTCTTTTCTTTCTTTGCTTTTTTCTGGACAAAATGACAAGGTGGAGGAACTCGCCTGAAAAGAAAGAACAGGCAATAGAACTCATGACCAGGGATTTAATCAAAACTGATATAAATAAGATGTCTGAACTAGAATTTAAAACCGTAATTATAAGAATACTAGCTGGGGTTGAAAAAAAGCATAGAATATGCCATAAAATCCCTTTCTGCAGAGTTAAAAGAACTAAAATCTAGTCAGGCTGAAGTAAATATGCTATAGCTGAGACGCAATCTCCAAAGGAGGCCATGACAGCAAGGAAGGACAAAGTAGAGCAGTGAATCAGTGATACAGAAGACAAATCATGTAAACTCATGAAGCTGAAAGAAGAGGGAAACAAAGGCCAAAGATCACAATACAAGACTTAGAGAACTCAGCAACTTAGTAAACAGGAATAACATTCACATCATAGGAGTCCCAGAAGAAGAAGAAAGAGAAAAGGGGGCAGAGGTTTATGTGAGCAAGTTATAGGTGAATACTTTCCTAATCTGGGGAAGGACACAGACATCAAAATCCAAGAATACAGAGAACTCCCACTAAATTCAACAAAAACTGACCATCACCAAGGCATATCATAGTCAAATTCACAAAATACACAGACAAGGAAAGAATCCTGAAAACAGCAAGGGAAAAAAAAGTCCTTAACCTACAAGGGAAGACAGATCAGGTTTGCAGCAGACCTATCCACAGAAACTTGGCAGGCCAGAAAGAAGTGGCAGGATATATTCAAAGTGCTGAATGGGAAAAATATGCAGCCAAGAATTATTTACCCAGCAAGGCTGTCATTCAGGATAGAAGGAGAGATAGAGTTTCCCAGACAAATAAAAACTAAAGGAGTTCATGAACACTAAACCAGCCCTGGAAGAAATTTTAAGGGGGATTCTTTGAGTGGAGAAAAAAATGAAAGCAAACAAAGAACAAAAGCAACAAAAACTAGAAAGGACCAGAGAACATTACCATAAATACCAACTCTACAAGCAACACAATTAAACTAAATTCATATCTTTCAATAATCAGTCTGAATGTAAATGAACTAAATGCTCCGATCAAAAGAGATTAGGTATCAGAATGGATAACAAGACAAGATTCATATATATGCTGCCTACAAGAAACTTGTTTTAGACCTAAAGACACCTGCAGATTGAAAGTGAGGGGATGGAGAATCCATCATGCTGATGGATGTTGAAAGATATAAGCCATACCTATATCAGACATAATAGACTTTTTTCTTTAAATGTTTATTTATTTATTTATTTATTTTGAGAGAGAGGGAGAGAGAGAGAGAGAGACTAGGGGAGGGGCAGAGAGAGAGGGAGATAGAGATTCTCAGGCAGACTCCACACTGTCAATGCAGAGCCTGACATGGGGCTCAATCCCACAAATATCAGATCATGACCTGAGCCGAAATCAGTTGGACACTTAACGAACTGAGCAACCCAGGTGCACCAGATAAACTAAACATTAAAACAAAGACTGTAACAAGAGATGAAGAGAGGAATTGTAGCATAATTAAGGGGTCTATCCATCAAGAAGATCTAAGAGTTGTAAATATTTATGCCCCCAGCTTGAAAGAACAGAAATATATAAATCAACTAATGACAAACATAAACTCACTGATAATAATACAATAATAATTGGGGATTTAACACCCCACTTAAAGCAATGGACAGATCATCTAAGCAGAAAATCAACAAAAAAACACAATGGCTTTGAATAACACACTGGACTGGATGGAGCTAACAGATATATTCAGAATATTTCATCTAAAGCAGAAGAATAAACATTCTTTTTGAGTGCACATGGAACATACTGGGTCACAAATCAGTCCTCAACGAGTATAAAAAAATGTATTGGGCGCCTGGGTGGCGCAGTCGGTTAAGCGTCCGACTTCAGCCAGGTCACGATCTCGCGGTCCGGGAGTTCGAGCCCCGCGTCAGGCTCTGGGCTGATGGCTCAGAGCCTGGAGCCTGTTTCCGATTCTGTGTCTCCCTCTCTCTCTGCCCCTCCCCCGTTCATGCTCTGTCTCTCTCTGTCCCAAAAATAAATAAAAACATTGAAAAAAAATTAAAAAAAAAGTATTAAAAAATACCATACATATTTTTGAATCACAATGCTATGAAATTTGATGTCAACCACAAGAAAAAATTTGGAAAGCCCTCAAATACATGGAGGTTAAAGAACATCTTACTAAAGAATGAATGAGTTAATCAGGATATTCAATAAAAAATTAAAAAATACGTGGAAGCAAATGAAAATGAAAACACAACAGTTTAGACTCTTTGGGATTCAGCAAAGGCAGTTCAAAGAGGAAAGTATATAGAAACTCAGGCCTATCTCAAGAAGCAAGAAAGATCCCAAACACACAAGGTAACCTTACACCTAAAGGAGCTAGGAAAGGAGCAGCAAATAAGGCCTAAGGCCAGCAGAAGAAGGGAAATAATAAAGATTAGAGCAGAAATAAATTATATGGAAACAAAGAAAAATAGTAGAACAGATCAACAAAGCAAAGAACTGGTTCTTTGAAAGAATGAACAAAATTGATAAACCCCTAGCCAGACTTATCAAAAAGAAAATAGAAGGACCCAAATAGATAAAATAACAAATGAAAGAGGAAATATCACAAACAACATCACAAATACAAATAGTGATAAGATAATACTATGAAAAATTATATGCCAATAAACTGGGTAATCTGAAAGAAGTGCACAAATTCCTAGAAGCTCACACACTACCAAGACTGAAGAAATAGAAAATTTGAACAGACCCATAGTCAGCAAAGAAACTGAATCAGTAATTAGAAATCTCCCAACAAACAAGAGTTCTGGGCCAGATGGCTTCCCAGGGGAATTCTACCAGACATGTAAAGAGTTAATACATATTCTTCTCAAACTGTTCCAAGAAATTGAAGTGGAAGGAAAACTTCCAACTCATTCTATGAAGCCAGCATTACCTTGATTCCAAGACCAGACAAAGACCTCACTAAAAAGGAGAATTACGGGCCAATATCCCTGATGAAACTGAATGTAAAAATTCTCAACAAGATACTAACAAATCAAATTCATTTACAATTGCACCAAAACCTATAAGATACGTGGAGATAAGCCTAACCAAAGAGGTAAAAGTTCTATACTCTGCAAAACTATAGAAAGCTTATGAAAGTAATTGAAGAAGACACAAAGAAATGGAAAAATGTACCATTCTCATGAATTGGAAGAACAAATATTGTTAAAATGTCAAAGACATTTGAGGTCAAAAGACCTCAAATAGCCAAAGTAATGTTGAAAATGAAAACCAAAGCTGGACACAGCACAATTCTGGACTTTAAGCTGTATTACAAAGCTGTAATCCTCAAGACAGTATGGTATTGGCACAAAAGCAGACACATAGATCAATGGAATAAAATAGAGAACCCAGATATGGTCCCACAAATATATGGCCAACTAATCTTCAACAAAGTAGGAAAGAGTATCCTATGAAAAAAAGACAGTCTCTTTAGAAAATGGTGCTAGGAGAACTGGACAGCAACATGCAGAAGAATGAAACTGGACCACTTTCTTACGCCATACACAAAAATTAATTCAAAATTGATGAAAGACCTAAATGTGAGACAGGAAACAATCAAAATCCTAGAAGACAACATAGGCAGCAACCTCTTTGATCTCAGCCGCAGCAACTTCTTCCTAGACACGTCTCCAGAGTCAAGGCAAACAAAAGCCAACATGAACTATTGGGACTTCATCAAGATAAAAACCTTCTGCACAGCAAAGGAAACAAAAGATAGCCTACGGAATTGGAGAAGATATTTTCAAACAACATATCTATAAAGGGTTAGTATCCAAAATCTATAAAGAACTTGTCAAACTCAACACCCAAAAAACAAACAACTGAGTTTAGAAATGGGCAGAAGACATGAATAGACACTTTTCCAAAGAAGACATCCAGATGGCCAACAGACACATGAAAAGATGCTCAACATCACTCATCATCAGAGAAATACAAATCAAAACCACAATGAGATACCACCTAACACCTGTTAGAATGGCTAAAATTAACAACGCAAGAAACAACAGATGTTGGTGAGGATGTGGAGAAAGATGAACCCTGTTGCACTGTTGGTGGGAATGCAAACTGGTACAGCCACTCTGGAGAACAGTATGGAGGTTCCTCAAAACTAAAAATAGAACTACCTTATGATACAGCAATTATACTACTAGGTATTTAACTAAGGGTACAGAAATGCAGATTTGAAGGGGTATATACACCATAATATTTATATCAGCATTATCAACAATAACCAAGCTGTGGAGAGGGCCCAAATGTCCATCAACTGATGAATGGATAAAGAAGATGTAGTATAAATATACAATGGAATATTACTCAGCCATGAAAAGAATGAAATCTTGCCATTTGCTGCAACGTGGATGGAGCTAGAATGTATTATGCTGAGCAAAATAAGTCAATCAGAGAAAGACAATACCATATTATTTCATTTATATGTGGAATTTAAGAAAGAAAAGAGATGAACATATGGGAAAAGAGGCGAATCAAGGAGAGAGGTAAACAAACCACAAGAGATTCTTTTTCCTCTTGGACATTATGCTGATTAAAATAAGCCTGTCACAAAAGAAAAAATATTGTATGATTCCCTAATCACTCATATGAAGTATCTAAAGTAGTCAAAATCATAGAAAGAGAAAGTGGAAAGGTGGGTTGCCCAGGTCTGGGGAAGGAGGAGGGAGGACTAGTGTTTAATGTGTACAGAGTTTCAGAACTAGAAGATGAAAACATTCTAGAGATCTCTTGCACAGCAATGTGAATATACTTAACACTACTGAACTGTATACTTCAAATCGTTAAATGATTTTAAAAAGGTAGAAAGCAGAGGTATAAATATTCACAACATAGGGTCAGTCAACATATTTTTAGGTCTGGCAAAATGGCACAAACAACAGAAGAAAAAATACATACATTGGTCTTCATCAAAATTAAATACCTTTTTACTGCAAAGAACTCTATTGACAAACTAATAAACAGCCTGCAGAATGGGAGAATATTTTTGCAAATCATCTCTGAATAAAAGATTTTATCTAGAATATATAAAGAACTCTTACAACTCAATAATAAAGGACGAATAAACCAATGAAGAATGGGCAAAGGATAAATATATATCACTCCAAAGAAGTTACAGAAATGGCCAATAAGCACCTAAGATGCTCAACATCAGGGAAATGCAATCCAAAACCACACTGAAAGCCCACTTCAGAACCACAAGAATGACCATTAGCAAAAAAACAAAAACAAAACAAAACAAAACAAAAAACAAAAAACAAACAAACAAACTAGATGCTAGGAAGCATTGGCTAGAATGTGGAGAGAAAGTAGAATCCTAATACACTGCTAGTGGAAACATACAAAATGGTGCAGGCACTTTGGAAACAGTCCAACAGTGTCTGAAAAGGTTGAATATAGAGATTTCAAACAATCCAGCCATTCCACTTTTAGATATATAGCCATGAGAAATGAAACATGCATCCACACAAAAGTTCACACCAGAATTATTCATATTAGCCAAAAGTAGAAACAACCCAAATGTTTGGCAACTAATCCGTGGATTTAACAGACAGTAGTACATCCACACAATGGGATATTACTGAAACGGTGCAAACACGAGTGAAACATGGAAACCTTATTCTACGTAAAAGAAAGCAGACATAAAAGGATTATCATAGGGGCGCCTGGGTGGCGCAGTCGGTTAAGCGTCCGACTTCAGCCAGGTCACGATCTCGCGGTCCGTGAGTTCGAGCCCCGCGTCAGGCTCTGGGCTGATGGCTCAGAGCCTGGAGCCTGTTTCCGATTCTGTCTCCCTCTCTCTGCCCCTCCCCCGTTCATCCTCTGTCTCTCTCTGTCCCAAAAATAAATAAACGTTGAAAAAAAAAAAAGGATTATCATATAATCCCATTCATACAGAAGTGCAGAATGTGGGAATGTATAGAGACAAAGGAATGAATGGGTGCTTAGGCCTGATGTCCAGATGGGAAGACAGGGGGACGGTGAGAGGGTACAGGATTTCTTTTGGGGCTGATGAAACGTTCTATAATTTATTGTGATAACGGTTACAAATTCTATAAACAAGCTGAAAGCCATAAAACTGTACACTTCAAATGAGTGAATTGTATTTCATGTGAATGTCTAAAAACAGTTTTTATTTTATAATTAGGCTAGAGCAAATATGTCAAAATGCTAACGTTGCCTATATCTAGGTGTTGTCTATTGTGGTTTCTATTGCATTTTTTTTCATTTTTTCTATAAGCTTGAAACATTCCTACTGAAATTACCCATTTTCTAAAATGGAAAATAAGCAGTTAGTGTGAATGCAGGCCATCTGGGATCTATGGACCCTTGTCGGCTCGTTTAGAATCCCAGAGGAATCTCCTGGCATCACCTAGGGTATGGTCTGTGTCCAGCACAGACCTGTTCTGATGATCTGTTCTGATGTCCTGGTTCTGATGACATCAGGCTGGTGACAGTGACATACCATTGTGTGATTAGTGCCTTGGGGGCTCTCCTTCTCTACATTATGAAGGATGAGAACACCAGCATCTGGCCAGTTTCATTAACAGACTGTGCAGGAAGAGCAATTAACAATGACCACCCCCCGAGTAAATAAATTAGGAGCCTTACAATTGGGGATGCCTCTGTAGTTTGTGGTTGGAAAACATCTTTCAATGTCCATGCACTTTGTACGAATTCACACAATACACGGCCCTGACGCATGATCTTCGGAATGAACCACGACAAAGGACATTCCAAAGGACAGACTATGGAGGAGGGTGGAGACTGGCCTTCAGAGACTGCGGTGAAGTAGGGAAAATGAACCCTCACACAGCCCAGCTTAATCGCAAGATATTTTGCTAAAATGAGCACCGAGGGAGAGCCCAGGCTGGCACGCAGGCATCCCGGACGGACGGGCCCTCAGACTGCGTGAGTCACGTCCAGGGCCTCCCAGGAGACCTGCGAGGCCGTGGGGACTCGTGCCAGCTCATCTGGAGGAAGGGTCCCGTCAAGTAGGTCGTGGGGACCGCAAGTGGGGACTTTCCGAGCCCTCTGATTCCCGGCCCAGAGTCTCCAGAGCAAATGCTTGGAGGGGTTCCGGGGATGGCTCAGCACTGTCTGTCCTAACAACTGGCCACGGACACCATCTTTCTCTGCCGGAGCCCCCTAAGACACCCGTGTCCAGGGATGGCTGATGACCGATGGAGGCATGGGTGCGGGCAGGCCTCCCCAAGATCAGCGTTTGGGGAGCATGGGGGCACCCTGGCCAGGATTCCCCAAACCAGCCTGCTCTCCCCCTTCCCGCCCAGCGCACAGTGGCCTGTAGGACACCCCGCAGCTCGGAATGAAGAACAAACGTGCAGCCAGGACAGGGGGGCAACAGGGAGCCCGACTGCGCGGGTGCCATCAGAAGACATGACACCGTCATCAGTGGGGACAGGTGTGCACCTGGATGCGAGGGATTTCCCCACGACTCCATGGCTACTTTGAGGGGTTTCTTCTTAGGGGAGCAGGAGGAGGACTCTGGAGCCGACGCTGTGTGGCAGCCGCCCTGGCGCCCGTGACTGCCCTCATCCCCTGGCCTCCCGGAGCCCACGGTCCTCAGAAAACGGTGAAGCCTGGCTCCCTCCAGGCTCCCTGTGGAGGCCCAGTGAGCTGACCCGGAGGTGCCGCCTGGGACAACGCAGCACACACCTCGGCTGGTGGCCCCCGAGTCCCGCCTCATGCTTTCCCCGAGTCCATCCTCACGGGGATGAAGAGGACCCCCCCCATCCCTCACATTTCAACGGTCCCACTGGGACTCGAAGATGCTCCTCATACCACGAGGCCAGAGCCCCAGAGCCTGTCCCCTGAGGCCAGGCCTTCTGCCCTCCCTCAGGCCCACACGGGGAGCCTTGGAGGAGCCAAGGAGGATGTACCCCCCCCCACCCCCCCTCCCCGCCCCAGCTCAGCCCCATGGCTGGACGCTGCAGGGAGGCAGAGGGCAGCTCCCGCAGAAGACAGGGCTGACTGCAGACCGCACTCTGGAAGATGGTTGTGGTGCAGAGGGCGCCCATCCCTGGATGTTCAGGGACGCACATGGTGACCGCAAGCCCCTGGAGGCCCCTCCCAGACCCCTTCCCTCCGGCCAGGCCATCTCCACGCAGCGGCCCAGACGCATTTCCCAGCAAAACCATCTTTATTCCCACGTACACGCAGCGCCCCTGGGGGCTGCTGCCACCCCGCCCGCGGTCGTGCCCTCCCCCTCTCCCCCCAGCCAGGATCAGCGCTGAAGGGTGGGCCCGGGGCTCCCTACGGGCTGCAGTGCTGCTTTCTCCTCCTCCCTGGGACAAAGGAGCCACACCTTCTCTTTGGAGGCAGAGAGGGCCGAAGCAGCCCCACGGCCAGGGCCCGCACCGAGCCCCTGAGGCTGGCCCCTGGGAGGGGCGTCTTCCCGGCAGCGGCAGCGGCAGCGGCCAGACCCGCACGCAGAGCCCGCTTTCTGGACTTGGCAGCTGGGGGAGCGGCTGGGCTGCGGCCTATTCTCTGAGCAGCGGGGGCCTGGGGAGCTCCCCGCGGCCCGCGCCCTCCAGGGCTGGGGAGGCCCGGGGCCGGAGCGGGACTCTGGGAGAGCCCCCAGGGCAGCAGGCTGTGCCGAGAGGCCAGGAGGAAGGCCAGGCTGGGCAGCTCCTCCTCGTCCTCACTGGACCCATCTGCTGGCCCGCCAGGCTCCCTAGCAGGGGGGGCCTCTCTGAACACGGGGGCATCCCTGGGGTCCGGCCGAGGAGGGGTGCGCCCTGGCCCCTGGGGAGGAGAGGAGAGCCCACCAGCCCGGAGGGCAGGCAGCTCCTGTTGTCCTGGAGACGCGGCGAAGGATCTGGGTCTGCACGGGTGCGCGTGTGCCCGGCTGTGCCTCCGGAGGTCCTGGCACTCGCTCTCTGCTGGGCAGGCCTCACGGCTGACCCCTGGCCGGGCCCTGGCCTCACCCTCAGGCCCGGAGCCCAGTGTCGCTGCACAGTGACTCGGGGTTGTGGGCACACCGTCCTCCACCGCCAAGGCCACCAGTCTCTTCTCTACCAGCTGGGAGGAGGGAGGTGACGGTGACTGGCCAGCACCGGAGTGCGAGAGGGGAGGTGGGACGGTGGCATGGGGGCGGGGGGGGGGGGGGGGGGGGGGGGGCGGGTGGCCCGTGAGGCCCTGGCTCTCCTGATATCCCCCTGAGTCCCTCCCTCCCTTCCCAGGCTCCCCATCCCGTAGACGCCAGTCTCTGCTCAGTACCTGCCCTGGAGCTCCTGGAGCTCGCCTCCCCAGTGCCATGCCTCCTAGGCAGGGGAGCGGGGGACCGAGTCACGTGTGCCTTTGTACTGAGTGCCCCCCCTTCCCTGGCTCACCTGGGTCCCCTCCCTCCCCTGGCTCGGCTCCTCTCCTGCGTCTCTCTTTGCCCTGCTCACCTCTGCAAGGGAGAGTCCTTCCTCCCGCTCCAATTTCTCAGCGAGGGCCAAAAGATCCAGCTGTGGTTCTGAAGAAAGCACTTCTGCCAGGAATCGCGGGTGAATGACTGCCTCCACCTGGGACAGAAGGAACAGGCTGTGGGCACCTTGGCAGGGGGCACCTGTGAGCCAAGCAGGACCCGCAGGGAAAGTGGTAACGTGAAGCCCCACCCCGCCTCTGCACAAGGCAGGATGTTTGAACCGCCACGGTCACTGGCTGCACGCACACGCAGACAGGCGCACACGCACACACGCACACGCACACGCAGGCACACATGCAGACAACACAATTTCACACACGCATACACAGAGAGACAAAGCCTATACATACATACGTACATACACACGCACATACAAAAGCCACACAAATGCGTATGCGCACACACCCCCAACACATATGTGCCCACAAAGACACACAGAAGCATTCAAATGGTAGACACCAACATATCCTCACAAACATATGCATACACACACACACACACATGAACGTACACATACACACAGGCCACACACAGACACCCACACAGGCTCACCCACACCTGCACAGGTGCACACACACACAAGTACACACACGTTCATGTACACAAGTACCCACAGAGGCACACTACACATAGGCACAAACACGAGCATGGACACACACACACACACAAGTACACACAGGTGCACCCCACACGCAGGCACACTTACATGCACGTAAGCATGTTCACACAAGTACACAGACATACAAACCCTTGCATGTATGTTCATGCACCCAAGTACACACATGCAAACACACAAAGGCACACACACATCCACCTAAGCACATTCACTCAAGTACACATGCAAACAAACCCTTGCATGTGCGTACATGCACACAAGTACACACACGCACACTACACGAAGGCACACACACGTGCACGTAAGCACATTCACACAAGTACACGCACATGCACACACATACCTGTATGCACACGCACACAAGAGCACACACACATGCACCCTACACGCAGGCACACACACACGCACGTAAGCACGTTCACACAAGTACACACACAAACACTTGCATGTATGTACATGCACTCAAGTACACGCCCATGCACACACATAAACGGACGCATTTGCACACAAGTACCCACACATGCATGCACACAAGTACCCACACGCACATGCACATAAGCACATTCACTCAAATACACACACATACAAACCCTTGCTTGTACGTACATACACACAAGTACACACGTGCTCGTAAGCACATGCACCCAAGTACACACACGTGCACACACACATGCCTGCACACACACAGCTCAGGAACGAGGAACAGAGCTTGATCCCAAAGGCCTAGGCACAGTCCCACTCCGGGTGTCCGAGTGGCACTGCCTGGAATCTTCTAGACGCCAGGCTGTGGGCCAGCCCACCTTGGTGATGAAGTCTTCCTGGGAACACAGCTTGTCAATGTAGCTGAGAAGACCCGGGTCCAGGTAGATGGCGTCCTCGTCCTGCCGTGGCTCCTCTCCGTCCTGTCCCCATTCCCCCGCTAGCGCCCCCGGGGCTGAGCAGGCAGGCCCCAGCAGCCCCTCCATGACGTCCACGTACTCTCTCACAGCCTCAGGGGGGATCTCCTGGGGTGCCTTGGGCTGCGGGGGTGTGTGTGGCTGCGGGCAGGGTGGCTGGGCCCTGGAGCCGGCCTTCCTGGGAATGCAGGCTGAGGCAGAGCGGGAAGGAGGGAGGAGGTGAGAGGGGCTCCAGCTTGCTTGTGGAGAGGGCAGGGTTTGGGGGACACGGATGTCGGTGGGGGCTGGGTCAGGGCCACCCGAAGCCACAGGCGCCCTGGGACGGGGGAGCTGAGGGGAGGAGCATCTAATAGCGTCTCCTGTGAGCAACAGAGGACCCACCGTTTCTCCCAGGGTCTCCCCCCGCAGCCCGCTTTCCAGGCAGAGTTTTGCTGGGTCCCTTGACAGGGAGGTGGGAGAGTAGTCACCAACTTGGCCAGGTCAATATCTCACGGTGACAAAGGGCAGCTACGACCCCAGGCTCTCTGCGGCTGGTTTGGTTGAAAGACCGAGGCCCACGTGAAGGAGGAGACAGGACGTGGGGACAGCGGCCTTCCCTAGGCCCCACTGCCTTCGGCCGCCAGCTCCCTTGGGAATGTGGGTGCTGTACCTGGCTGCCGGCCCCCCTCCAGGGCTGGGGACCCCTGTGTTCCAGGCTTGGGTGGGGCTGGAGCAGATGCGCCCTGGGCCACCTTCACCCGCTGCAGCTTCTGAATCTGTATCTCCTCCTCTGCCTCAAACTCCATGAACCTGGGGGTGAGGAGACCCAGGCCACACTGAGGAGGGGCCCGGCCGTGGAGCCCAGCAAAGGCGGAGGCCGCGGGGGACCGGAAGAGGCAGTGCCCGGCAGCGGCAGCCATGGTTTGGCCCCCCAGGAGGCAGCAGGCTGGCCGATCCGGCCCGGCCCGGCCACAGAGGGGGTCCCACCTCCCCGGGGTCGCAGGTTCAGCCCCCATCCTGAGACCTTCACATGGAGGCAGGGGTGGGTGTCGATCAGGTTGGGGTTGAAGCCTGGGCAGGTAGGTGAGGAGGACCCTGTGCTCAGCCCGGCCTCACGGGTCCCACAGGCCTGGGGCTGGGGCCCTGACTCACTTTCCTGCCATCTCGTAGTAGATGACCCGGTCAAAGTTGCTTCTGCACTGCCACTCCTGCACGGCCCGCCACACTCCCTCCTCCAGCGTCATGGTGGGCTTCAGGCGGGCCAGGGACCGAAGCACCGGGCTGCAAGCCCTCGGGGTCAGGCGGCGGCTGCGGCCTGGTGGCCCCCACCCTGCCCCACCCCCGCCCTGTGCAGCACGTGTCCCCCGCCCAGCGTGACTCAGTGCTGGCAGGTGACGGGCGGTGTCTGGCCGTGCAAACCAGCCCCCTCCAGGCGACCACTGTCACTGCCTCACACTGGGCAGCCCCGGGCCCTGGGCTCCAGGCTGACCACCCACCCGCACGTGGATCAGGGAGCTCTTTGCCCCCGGACCCTGCGTTCCATAATGACGATACTGAGCGTGCCGTGCCAGCCAGTGATCCGGTCCCCCGGTCCCCTGCGGGAAGTGCCGTCACCCCGTGTCCGGGGGGGACCCCAGAGGACCCGCGCCGCACTGCCTTCCCAGAGCGGCACTGGCTCACACCCTCCTCTCCTCACCCTGAGGCCCCCGCCCTGGGCACACCCCAGGGTCCCGGCTGAGGGCGGCGGGGGGCAGAAGGCGCTCACATGAGAAAGCAGGAGAGGGCTTCGGCGTCGGGGCTCTGCGGGAGGTGCCTGCGGGCCAGGACCTTGAAGCACTGCCAGCGCCGGAAGTTCTCGTACACACTCTTGGGGCTACAGGAGTCCGCGGGCGAGGCCTTGGCGGGGCCGCTGGCCAGGCTGCCCTCCCTGGCAGCTGCGGGGGGCTGCGGCCCTGCGGTCCCCGGGGGCACCATGGGGGCCAGCCGGACAGCCGGGGGCGGAGCCTGAGGTCGAAGGCCTGGGCCGGAGCCTCCCTTGCCGGCCAAGGTGCCCCCGACGGCTGGGGCGGACACGGGGCTCTCCGCTGCCGCCGTTGCCGGGAACAGGGGTGTGGGACACGCAGCACCCCCACAGAGCGCCCCGGGAGGACTCCAGCGAGCGGGGGCCTGGGTGAGGACGACGGTCTGAGTCTGGGGGGCATCTGCGGGCCCCCACTCTGACCTGACCTGGACGATGACGTTACAGGCCCGGGTCCCACCTGGGCCATGGACGGCATCTCCTGCCACCAGCGGTGTCCTGCAGAAAGTGGGCAGCACCACGGGGCTGCCAGGCGTGAATGGCGGGGTCACGTGGGGCGGCGAGTGCTGCCCCCGGGGTGACCAGTGCGAGGCGCCAGCAGCAGGTGGGGGAAACGGCTGTGCCGTCAAAGAAGACACGGAGGCCTCCGGGTCCATGGCCACATGCCGTCCCAGCACTGGAGATGCTGTGGACAGAAGGGAAGGGCCGGATCGAGTCGGAGAATCGCAGCCAGGACGCAGGATCCTGGGCCCCTTTGCTCACTAGGGAGCGGAGTGGGGAATCGCGACACGGGAGGGACACTTACAGGAAAAGGTGCGGTTTGCAAGTGTCCTGGAGTGATTTCCGTGCTCTGGCCTCCAGACGACAATTACTGTCCCCGCCCTTCTCAACAAGACAGGCTGCCTGCCTGGAAGAGGCAGCCTTGGCCAGCACTGACTCTGGGAACCTCCCCAGGACCCCAGACACCACCCTCCAACCTCACGGGCTGTCCTCCTGGACGAGGGGCTGGGTGGACATCTGCCCTGTGGGAAATGCCCTCGGCCGGCTCCCAGGCGGCTTGGGTTCTGCTCCCAGGTACGTCCGAGTCACCTGAAGGGCCTTTGTGAACGGGCAGCGTCTAAACCATTTGGGCCCCTCTCCTGCTCAGACCCCCAATGCCTGACGCTCAGTAAAACTCCCTCCCTTTCTTCCTGTCCTAACATAAGAAAACAAACGCTTGTAATATCTTTCTCCCTATAAGCGCGGCCTCCGAGCCCCCACGTAACCCCGTCTTAGGAACCCCCACAGCCCACACGCCGCACGGGCCAGGTGCTGCCACCGCTCAGCAGCTCGGATCCTGGGAGAGTGTGAGGCAGGCGTCATGTTCCCTGGTTCCTGTCACTCGCAGCCCACGGTGGCTACAGAAGACTAGCAAAGGGCAATGCAGACGGGGCAGCGGGGCTGTTGGGGTGGGGGGACTCTGGAGCTGGGTCACGTGGGACTGGTCGTGGGAACGCAGGCTTCTGTGGTCTTCCCCTTCCAGCTCCAACAGTGAAGGTGAAGACACACGAGGAGCCCAGCATGAGCCCAGTGCCAGGAGGAAAAGGGGCTGGATCCCGTGCCTGTTCATGAAGAACCCATGCAGGTCCTCGTTCGGGAGGACAGGGGACACACCTGCACATCTAACTGATCAACAGGTGTCCCACGACATGTCATACAACCATAGAAGATGGTCCTCCCGTCCAGGCTCCCCTCCTACCCCCTGTAAGGAGGACTCAGCTTTCACAGATGCTGCTTGGGACACCCAACCACACTACACTCGGTTCCCCATCCACGGCACAGGGACGAGGAATACAAGCAGACTTCATCTCAAAGGTGGCTCCCAGGGCTGAGGGTTGGCCAGGAAACACTGGACAAGATGAAGCAGGTGGAAGGACCGCACGTCCTCAAGAGGAAGAGGGACCCAGAACAGCTGAGGAACCCAAGGAAGGCCTACCTTGGTTGAGGCCACCTGATGCCCTGTCCCTGCTGAATCTACGAAAAGGGTCACCTGGGCTGGGGAGAAGTCAGCTCTGGGCTGGAAGGAGTGGAAGTCCTGGGCCGGGGGTGTTAGAGGAACTTCCAGCCCCGCTCCCGGGGAGGACATTGGCCATAAGACCGCCCCACTGAACCACGTCCTGGCTCAGACCATCTCCCCCCACATCCCTATCAGGCACTATGGAGACCCAGAATCTGCAGTCAAGTCCCTTGGAGGGTATGGTGGGGGAGGTCCAGGTGTCTGAGGAATACCACACCCGGCTGTCCTTTCCCTGGGACCCTGCCTGTGCCACCACCACGACACGGTGCCACCTCTCCTACAAACTGTCAAAGTGGTGCGTGACTCCAGAGACACGCAGTGTGCCTGCCTCCATCCGTTCTCCACACCCAGGGCATTTCCCCTACGAGGTATCGACCCGCCCTCCTCCCCAGGGTCCTTGCAGGTTTCCACGGGCTCCCAGCCTCCCAAATGAGCTGTCCTTGGCCCCCGCCCCCATGTGCCCCTGTCCAAGTGACATTTGAATCCCACGGATTTGAGGGATGGCAGGGACGCGGACACACCTGCCCAACCCACAGGCTTACCTCCTTCTGAGGCCATCCCCGCAGGCTTGGGCACGGACCACTGTATCCTACAGCCACCACAATGGGAAACGTCGAGTCCAGGTCCCAGACAGCGACCTGCTCCAGCAGATGCTCAAGATCCAATTA
>NC_044315.2:28946963-29101963 GCF_007474595.2 Lynx canadensis | reverse complement strand
GTAAGAAGTTGCTGCGGGCAAGATCAAAGAGTTTTTTGCCTGTTTTTTCCTCGAGGATTTTGATGGCTTCCTGTCTTACATTGAGGTCTTTCATCCATTTTGAGTTTATTTTTGTGTATGGTTTAAGAAAGTGGTCCAGGTTCATTCTTCTTCATGTCTCTGTCCAGTTTTCCCAGTACCACTTGCTGAAGAGACTGTCTTTATTCTATTGATAGTCTTTCTGCTTTGTCAAAAGTTAGTTGGCCATATGTTTGTGGGTCCATTTCTGGATTTTCTATTCTGTTCCATTGATCTGAGCATCTGTTTTTGTGTCATGTCATTCATTCACTCATTCATTCATTTATTATTTTGAGAGAGACAGAGGGAGAGTGTGGGAGCAAGGGAGGGGCAGAGAGGGAGAGGGAGACAGAGAGAGAGAGAGAATGAATCCCAAGCAGGCTCTACACTGTCAGTACAGAGCCCGATGTGAGGTTTGAACTCACAAACCACAAGATCATGACCTGAGCCAAAATCAACAGTTGGTCACTCAACCAACTGAGCCACCCAGGTGCCCCTCTCCTTCACTTTTAAAGAATAATTTCACAGGGTACAGAATTTTAGATTGCGTATTTTTTTTTTTTCTCACAACCCTTTTAATATTTCAGTCTACTCTTCTTGCTTGCATGGTTTCTGAGAAGTTGGATATAATCCTATCTGTTTTCCCTATAGTTAAGATGTATTTTCCCTCTGGCTTCTTTCAGGATGTTTTATCTTTGATTTTTTTTTTCTTTTTTTTTTTTTTTGTAGTTTCAAAGTGATATGCTTAAGAGCAGTTTTTGGCATTTTTCCCACTTGGTATTCTCTGGGCTTCCTGGAATGGTGATTTGGTATCTGACATTAATTTGGGAAATTTCTCCATCATTTTTCAAAATTTTTTTGTTTTTCTCTCTCCCTCTTTTCCTTCTAGTACATCAATTACACATATATTTTTTGTTGTTGTCCCACATTCCTTGAATATTCTGTTCTGTTTTTTTCAATCTTTGTTTCTTGTTTTTTCGGGTATTTTTGTTGTTGTTTTTTTGTTTTTTTGGGTTTTTTTGTTTTTAAGGTTCCCATGGATATATCCTCTAGCTCAGACATTTTTTCCTCAGCCAGTCCACTATTTAGCCCACCAAAAGCATTCTTCATCTGTTAGTGTTTTCATTTCTGTTAGTGATCTCTAATACTACTTTTTTTTAAAGATTCCCTTCTCTCTGCTTACATTGCCCATCTGTTCTTACATGCTGTCTATACATAGTGCTCTTAGCATATTAATCATAGTTACTTTTAATTCCCAGTCTAATAATTCTAACATCTCTGCATGTCTGGTTATAATTATTGCCTTGTCTCTTAAACTGTGTTGTTGTTGTTGTTGTTGTTTTCCTTTTGCTATGCCTTGTAATTGTTTTCTTGATAGCTAGATATGCTGTACTAGGTAACAGCAACTGCTGTGAATAGGCTTTTGTATTTTGGTGGTGAGATATGAGAGGAGGGGAAGTGTTCTATAGTCTTTTAATTAGGTCTCAGTCTTTTAGTGAGCTTATGCCTCTGGACTGTGAACTTCATGAGATTCCTCAGGTTTTTTTCTCCGCCTAACTTAGATGTCCAGAGCTGACTGGAATTGGTTATTTGCCTTCCCCTAGGTCTGTTAGGTTCTGATAATACCATATGAGGTTAGGCTCTGATTAACTAGTTTCCCTTGAAGGCAGGCCTTGTTAAGAACGGAGTGCTCTAGGGGTGCCCGGGTTGCTCAGTCAGTTGAGCGTCTGACTTCAGCTCAGGTCATGATCTCACAGTTCGTGGGTTCAAGCCCCACATTGGGCTCTGTGCTAACACTCAGAGCCTGGAACCTGCTTCAGATTATGTGCCTCCCCCTCTCTGCCCCTTCCCCACTCATGCTCTGTCTCTCTCTGTCTCTCAAAAATGAATAAACGTTAAAAGAAAACAATTTAAGAATGGAGTGCTCTATTGTATTCAAAACCTAAAGTAGAAGTGGAATTACTCCCACTGTTTACTCTGAGGACCTGGTTAAGCTCCTAAGTTTCATAATTTTGTGGGACCCTTCCATAACTGGATCCCACTGGAATTTTTAACTCTCAAGAGTTATCCACACTGGGCCTCCAACCACTCACTAATTACAACTCAGGTTTTCCTACCTGGGCACTGGTTCCCATGGCAGTTACCACTTGTGGATCTCTACTCCAGTAAGTCACAATTTCCTGTATTTGCTTGTCTGTCTTTCCAGTCTTGGGGGCCAAGATTTGTCCTGTGTCCTGACCCTCTCTTAAAGATGCAAGAAGAGTTGTTGATTTTTCAGTCTGTTTTGCTTTGTACTTGTTGTTAAGACAGAGTGGTCACTTCCAAGGTCCTTTCATGCACAACAGGAGACTGGAAGTCTCCATATGCCGTATATGAAAATCTATATAACTACAATACCATTATTATATTTAAAAATTGATACTAATTCCATAGCACCATTATGTATTTATTTTAAATTTTTTTTTTAACATTTATTCATTTTTTGAGAGAGGGAGGGAGGGAGACAGAAAGAGAGAGAGAGAGAGAGAGAATGTGAGTGGGGGAGGGACAGAGAGAGAAGGAGACACAGAATCTGAAACAGGCTCCAGGCTCTGAGCTGTCAGCACAGAGTCCGACTCAGGGCTCCAACTCACAAACCATGAGATCATGACCTGAATTAAGTCAGGTGCTTAACTGGCTGAGCCAACCAGGCGCCCCTAGCACCATCATGTATTTAGTCAGACAGTAAATTCTCTTGATTGTCCCCCATTTTTTTTTTTTTTACAGTTGATTCTTTTGGAATCAGAGGTCAAAGCTGAATTTGGCTGATAGGGTCAAAAATCTCTTTCAATCTGTAGGTTCCCAATTTCTCTTTGTTTTTGTTTTGTAAAGTATTTGTTGAAATAATATGGTTACTTTTCCCCACCGTCAGATTATAGAGCATTCTGCCATCTCCAGTGTAATAAAAGATGCAAACTCCTCTCTCCCTTAATCATACATTCAATTTCTGTGTGCATTTGGGCCTATTTTGTTATTTTCTATTCTCTCCCTCTTTTTTTTTTTTTTTGACCTGTTGTATATTCACACACCAGTACCACTTTGTTTTAATGGTGGAGCCTTTCTAATATACGTAATATAAAATAGGGCTAGTTCTCCATTTCTCTTACTTTTCAGGATTTTTCTGACAATTCTTGCTTGTTTTATCTTTTAAATAAACTTTGAAACCAGTGTGCCTAGCTTTAGGAAAGAGAGGTAATGTTATTTGGGGGAGGCTTATGTTAAATATATAGGTTAACTGAGGGACAACTGACATCTTGCTGACATTAAGGCTTTCGTCTACCTATCCAAGAACACTTATGTCTTTTGGTTGGTTCAGATTTACTTTTTGATCTTAAAAGAGTGCTTTAAATATTTTCCACATATATAGGTGTTAGGCCTTTTTTACTCCCAAGGTTTTATTGAGTTTTGGGGCTTGGGGGGATTTTTTTGCTCTATATAAGTGTATCTTCTTTCCAACTTTAAATTGATTTTTATTATATCATCGTATTTGGAAAATAACACCTCAAAACCATCATCATTCTTTCAGTTAACGCAAAGGAAATAGTTACCAGTGGAGTATATGCTGTTTTTCATGTATCACTCTTAAAAATTAATGTAAGAATATAAGTTTTAATTTCATTTTACATGAAATGTTATAGTACAGGAATTTGTTAAGGTAATATCTTAGAAAAAGAGATAGAAGGTTAAATTATTTGATGTTGAAAAAGAAGTCAAAACATAATTCTCATGGTTAAAATATGCAGTCTTTTTTTCTATCTACTCTAAACCTCTGTCAAAATGTACCCAAAAAGTGAGTTTCCTTAAGGAGTCTGACCAGTTATCTTTGTTATTTATGTAAAAGACTGAGTAATAATCAGTTTAAAAGCTTGTATAATGTGATAAATGTGCTCCACATGTGTGTGCCCTTCATACCATTTCATACTTCAGTCTCCAATGGCTTACCCCACCAGCTTTCATTTTCCAAAGCAGTTTTTCAAAGTATTTATTTTTAAGTAAAATGCTCTTTGTCTTTCACCATGGCAGCTCTATTTGTGATTTATTTAGTAATACATTTCATCAAATTATAGGGTCTTAGCAACCTATACTTTCAGCCTTTTTCAGCAAGAATTTAATTAAAGGGAAATGGGAGGAGAATGCCCCTAGGTATTCCCTGTGAAGTCTCTCAAAGCTGTTTCAGAAATTACTGGTGAGGAAGAGACGTGCTCAGAAAATAGCTACTTTTGCTCCACCCACAGTGCTCAGATGGAAAGCTGAGGGCAGTGGCTTCATGAGTGGGCCTGAACTCCTTTGCTGTTTATTTTACTTCTGATAGCATGTTCTCCCTCAGCAACTAATAAAATTTATTTGGTTTGGAAAATTGTGTCTGCTAATCCAAAGGGGACAGACAGTCCAGAAATTCTGGGTGGCCTTCAACTTGTCCAATTCCTATGGCTTCAGCTCAGCAAGTTCCCCAAGCAGTGGCGTAAGGGCTGGAGCCTTTCCATGGACACTTTCCCATGGACTGAGCATCCCAGCCACATGTTGACATGGGGAGGCTGATTCAATCAGTCAGTGCAGATTACCACCCCCACACCCAACTCTTCACCGCACCCCCCCCCTCGCCCCTTGAACAGTTCCCCACATGTGCTGTGTGGTCATTTAGAAACTACATACTTTCTTTGACCAGTGCACCCTGCCCTATGTTTAGACTTCCAACTATTTGCCTACCAAAGTACACCAGTGGAATTTCATGTTTTACCATTGGCCGGGTGTCTTTGGCCTTGGCTTCCAAATACAGTCATGTATTTTCAGAAATGGGCTGCCTGTGTTCTTTTAAACAGCAGATGGTTGTCCCTCTCTGTGGTTTAGATAACCTAGAAGAAATTTTTTATTCTTGGCCTAAAAATCAAACCTAACTTCTCAAGTCTATCCCTGGTGTTGCTATCACAGCCCCCTGCAGGCTGCAGGTTGCAAAAACCCTTTCTGGGAGAGCTGCTGAAATCCTTCCATAAGTCTGTGGAGTATAAGTAATTCAGCATGACCTGACGTCTCAGGTAAATCTAAATCCATTGCTTCAAAAATATTGAGAAGTTTGATGACTGGATGGAGAGTTTTTTCCTACATACTAGAATGAATGAATCAATTGAACAAATCAAAGGAAGAATGGATGCAGGACTGACGAACCAACTGGCCTCACGGTGCGACTGTGAATGTGCTTTTTTAGCTCAGATAAGAAAACTCAGGCTTTCAGTGTTGTTGAATAATATAGGCGAATGTATATAAATGAAAGGCTAGTGTAATACCATGGACAGAAAGGTAGCAAAGAAGTATAGTAGTAACTAAAACTCCCATTTCTATTTATTTATTTATTGAGACTCCCTGAGAGCCTCTTTTTTTTTTTTTTTTACATTAATAGGATAACAAAATTAGTCATTGAAAAAGTTGACTTTTCAAATAAAAACCTGCTGATACTGATTTGTAATAGACATTACAGTGTGTTTGGGTTTGTGTTTGGGTTTGTGTTTGCTTGGTGTTGCTGCTGTTTGCTTTGAAAAGTAATCTCTCTGCACATGTAAGTGGTGATGATGGCACAGTCCTCAAATTTGGCATGCTTCTTAGATCAAGTTTTCATGGAAATACACCTTTAGGAAAGAATACATTCTAGTGCCTTGGAATTAAGTAGTTATCCAGAAAAGCTGACCCCAATTTTTGTGGGCTTCTCTGGCAACCCAAATGGCCCTGATCTCTTTCTGGTTTGGAAAGGTGAATACTGCCTGTGTTTGTCTTGAGTGAAGAAGCTTCTTCCTTCCCTTTGCCTCTCTGGCATTCCCTACCAACAGGCACTGCCCTCATTAGGAACTGTTCTTGCAGAGAATTGAATTCCGCGTTCTATTTTTATTACAGCTATTAAAAAACATTTGGAGCCAAAATTATTTAATAAGCACCTGAACTAATTTCTTTATTATACTGCCTCTTTTTGGAAAAGATGGGGCAAACAACAGTCTCAGTATTTTGGAGAGACATTTCTAAATGCCAAGGAGCCATCTATCTAGAAGACTCTAACAGCAGAAGATGTTGGACACAGCAGAGTGCCCTGTCAGGCTTCCCTGCTTTGTGTCAGAAGTTGTTACTAAGGCTCAGATGTTCTACATGAAAGCACTGACTGGGAGCCTCTTCCTCGTATTTTAAATGAGAAAATTATAATGCACCACACATAAGTCCCAAACACCCAATCTCATTTTCCTAAAACATAGCTATAATGCAGAAAACCTCCCCTGATTAGCTAGAAGTCTGAGAGAGCCAAGTTTTTAGCTTATCATGTTTTTCTTGAATCCATTATTTTGATCAGTATCCAGGCTAGATACTGATAATTGGCTTTTTAAATTTCCATAGAAATGTATATTCATTTTATCTGGTCAGACAATACAGTACAGATGTGTATGCAGAAAACTTTAGTTATCCCCTCATTATCACCCTCTAGTACTTCTGATAACCATACCTTATACTCTTGGAGACGGAGACATAGACATCTGTATAAAACAATTTTTCTCTTTTTTTAAGTAGTTATATAAACAAAAAACAAAAACAGCATCACACCCTACACATGATTCTGAAACCTGTTTTTTAAGCAATATATCTTGGATAACCTTCAAGGGATATAGATCCAGCTCATTTTTATGAAATAGGAACATATTCCCTGATATGAATGGACCTTAATTTATTCAGCTGCTTGTCAACGGATGCATTCAAACTGTTTTTAATTTTGTTTTTATAGTACTGCTGCAGTGAATATCCTCCCAGTGATGCTTTTATTTCTGCCAGGCAGAGTCACAAAAGTATGGTTATGAAGGCCAGGAAGATGTCTGTTTCACAGTTCATTATGTGGTATGACACAACCAAATGAACAAAACCATTCCCTGTCTCACCTCTGAGAACATATGTCCCCTGTACCTACTTCAGCATGGATGTCATTCTTTGAAACTTTACTGATGTGTGAGGATGAAAATGATAGCTATGTTAGTTTACCTTTCTTTACTATTAACAAGGTTGAAATCTCCATATTTTTATTGGCCTTTTGCATTTCTTCTTTGGTAATTTGCCTTTCCCCCCTGGTTTTATTGAGATGTAATTGACATATAATGTAATTTGCCTTTTTTATTTCAAAACCAACCTGGTACACTTTTAGAACATTTTATATAATCTGAATATGTTGGTCCAGTCAAATTCTGTTATGCAAATATATTAAGATCATATTGATTTGGTGATTTCTGCAACCAGTATTGATTATAAAAAGTTATTTTCTGGTGTTTGGGGGGCAAAATAGATTGTTTTCATTCAAATATTAAACATGGGTCCATAAATTTAATAATTCACAGCAAATAATCGAGTGTAGTCTGAATCAGAGGCAATAAAAGATAATTGTTAACATACACATTTTTTAAACTGTGAGAATAGAACAAAAGCATTATGTATTTGCTGACTTGAATGTGTAATTTTGCAGATCTTATATAAATTTTTAAGCAATATCTTTTATTTCAGATATTTGGTGGAACTACCATTTTACCCTAGTTTCCTTGTTACATGTGTTCATGTTTATCTACTGCTCATTCCCAACAGCTCCTACCTTTGTGCTGCCAGGCATCACTCAGCCACTGTGACCTGATGGTAAAAATCACATTTAATGCACACAGCTGCTCTGAGAGCCTAGGAATGGTGCTGCCTGAAAACTGTCACTGAAGTGAGAAACTTCTCTAATGATGTACATAATTATTTCATATGGACCCTGAAAAAAGATAACATGTGGTGAATGCAGGTCAAAAGACATCCCTGCTGTTTGGGAAGGGAGGAGCCACTGAGCAGCCATGTTCCCTCTGCACCTCAGAGTTTCCTGTCTCTTGGGGGCTTCCTGGCTCCATGACAGAGGCTACAGATCCCCTTAGCCCCTGCCCAGTAGTGTTCTACTTTAGAAAGCTGGATGGAAACCGCTCCCAAGGGTCTACTAATGTGACTAAAACTGGCTGACAGCCTAGACTTTGAAAAGACTTCCCTAAATACTGGAGGCAGTGAACACAGGGTCCAGGCATCTGGGCATCTGGCTTACATGGGAAGTCCATCTGCTTGCTCCCCTGGGCCTGGGCCCCTGTTCCAAGCAGCACCTCCACTCTTCAGTCTGCAGAGTGGAGAGGCTCGTGTATAACCTTAGGTAGACAACCAGCTCCAGCATCAGACCTCCTGGGTTCAGATTGTAGCTGTGAGTCCTTGGTCTCTCTCCAACTTCAGTAGCCTTTTCTGTAAAATAAGGATAATAATGGTACCTGTTTTGTAGGATTAAACTACAGTTAACATGCTTAGCATGGTTTCAGGTGAATGCTTAATAAATGGTGGCTACCAGTCTTTAAGCCTCTCCTGTTCCTCTGCATCTGGCTTACCAGTCAGCTCTGCTGTCCCGCACACTACACCTCTGTGCAGCCTCCTGGTGTTGCTTCTGTCACAGCTGTCCCTCTGAAGACCTGTCACCAGTAATGGCTGCACTTCCATCCTCTCTCATTGACTGCTCTTGGCTTCTATCAAAACCATGACCTTGGGGAAGTCAGAGGGGGCCTGTCCAGTGCAATGCATGTGGTTCCCTCCCCTCCCATGTCCTCAGTCTCAGCAGTGCTGATCAGAGCCAGACCTTCCTTCTCTTCCTGGATGACATTATTCTCTGCTTGTGTATGTCCTACCTCCTCCATCTGCAACTCCTCCTTATCTACCTGTTGTCACTGCTCAGGGCACAGACCTGGGCCCTCTTCTTCCCTGATGGAGTTCCCCGATGGGCCCTTGGAGTTCTCCACTCTTGTGTCACTCCATGCTGGCTGACGGTTCCTTAATATGTATCTTCAGCCCAGATAGCTCCCCAGAACTTTGAACTTGGATATTCAAGGGCCTACTTTATCCCTCTTTTTTGAGTGCTCCTCAGATATTCTAAATTCTATTAAAAAATAAATTTAAAAAAAATGGGGCACCTGGGTGGCTCAGTCAGTTAAGCATCCGACTTTAGCTTAGGTCATGATCTCCCAGTTGGTGAGTTCAAGCCCCATGTCGGGTTCTGTGCTGACAGCTTGGACCCTGGAGCCTGCTTCAGATTCTGTGTCTCCCTCTCTTTCAGCCCCTCCCCTGCTCATGCTCTCTCTCTCTCTCCCTCAAAAATAAACATCTAAAAAACAAGTAAATCCGTACACCCCAAACTGAGCTCTTAGTAAATCCTTCACAAATCTTCTCTTTCCTTCTTTCCATTGTAGTAATGCTAGATCCATCCAGCTCGTTGCTCAAGAAACCTGGGACAACTTTGATTCCTACCTCACCTTCACCACCTCTCATCAAATTCATTGCCAGTTCCTCTTGATGTTACTGCTAAAATACATTCCAGATACTCTTCACTTCTCCACTGCCACCTGGGTCACGCCAGCTACCAGCTCCCCCTGGGCTCCCTGCACCCATTCTAGTCCCGCACTCTGTTCTCTGTGCTGCAGCTGGAGTGATCCTTGACTGTAACTCACATCCTGGCACTCCTCTGTGTAAAGTCCTTCAGGCCAGAATAATCACTGAATAGAATCCCAGAGCCTGCCTTCCTTTGGTACCGCCTCATCACAGGCCACCTCACCTTTGCACTCTGGGGTTTCTCTCTTCTTCTGACCTTGCTCTTCCCTGTCTCGGGACCATCACAGCTGCCATTCCTCCAGCTGGAATGCCCTTCTGGCTACTCTTCACCTAGCTAATCTCAGCTCAGCTGGAGAGGCGGTCCCTGACCACCCAATCTAAATTGGGACACTTCTCTTATTCTGTTTTACCTCAGCCTGTCCTTTTCCTTAATGCCTTTTTCTCAGTTTTGGTGTGTGTATGTGATGTGTACCTCCCACCGGGCCCCAAAACAGACCTAGTCTGTTTTGTTCCCAGTTTTCTGGCCTGTACCTGGCACACAGAAGTGTTCCGTCATCTTCCTTGAGTGAATGACCACCAGCTCCTTGCCATTGATTATAACAGGGGAGGTGGCATGGGAATTGCAGCCTAGAGCACCGGTGGCATCCATGGTGTGGCCCCCAGATGTGCCAGGTGATGCAGGGGTGGGGGCACCATGGCAGTTGTTCTTTGCCAGGCGTGGGGAGATGGGGGAAAGGGGTCCAGCAGGACTTCCCAGAAGAGTTGAAGCTCAGGGTGAGAATGTGAGATCAGAGAGTCAGAGGGGGGCCTTTATCCTGCCCTCAGTTTGCTTCTGTGAGACTCATTCCAACTCATCAGCTTTGTCTAGCCTTGCCCCAGAGTTAATCCAGGACAGAGGTCTGCAGGAGTTATGCTGAGGGAGAAGAAAAAAGAGAAATCACGAGAAATTGCACCATGACTCCGCCTATTCATTTCCTGCTCCTGCACCCATTCCCTGGGCTTCACGCCAGCTCCTGCAGAGAAATGGCCCAGAAGCCATGGTGAAGGGAAAGCCCTGAAGGGGTTTTTGGGTAATAGGGAGGCTTTGTGCCCTCAGCTTTTGTTTTTCTTACTAAAGGCAGTAAACATCTTTGGCAGAACCTGGAAAGCACTCTGCTGTCTGTGGTGCTGCAGGTGAAGAGGCAGGAGGCCTTCCTTGGGAAAGTAGGGCTGAAAGAAGAAAGAGAAGTCTCACCAGGCCAGAACAGGCCCACTGTTCACAGGGAGGGCCCTGTGGGGACGGCCGCCAGTGGCTCAGAGTTAGACAGGTGTCTCCTCACTCTACCTCCCAGGAGGTAGAACCCCTGATTCACCGACCTGACACAGGAGGAACCTCCACATACCTTCTTCTATGGAAACACAGCTCCACAAAATGTTTGGGGCCCAGAGTACCATGGTAGGGATCAACTCTGGATCTACCAGGTCATAACCACCATATATGAAATTGTTACTAAAGGAAAAAAATTTTTTTTAACTTTCAAGCAACAGATTTGCAAATACAGTTACTGAACTGTACTAGATGTCAAGCATTGTGCTAATCTTTGTACATGTATAATTACTGCATTTGATACCTCTGAGAACACTATGAGGGAGATAGGCCCATTTTACAGATGAGTAAGCTGAGGTTTGGAGGTTAAATAATTTTCTCAAAAGCCATCCAGTTAGTCGGTGGTAGCTCTGGGACTCAAACCCAGGTCTGATTACACATATTAAATCTTTATGATGTACTTTAAAACATAATTTTTTTTTTTAATTTACATCCAAGTTCATTGGGATATAGTGAAATAATGATTTCAGGAGTAGAATCCAGTGATTCATCCCCTACATATAACACCCAGTGCTCACCCCAACAAATGTCTTCCAAACATAACTTTTTTTTAAATTAGGGATGTATACCTCAAGGCCTTTTTCCATCTTATTTTTTATCACTTTCTTCCTTCACTGATATTTGTTTATCCTTTTTGAAAGCATTTTTTTTTCCTTTGAGCATTTCTGATTTCTTGAGTTGAATTGGAAGCAAATTCACATTATTTTGCAAATGGACACTTGGTGAATTTCATGGATACTATAAATATTAACTGCTGCTGACCATGATGAAAAGATTCACAGGCTGGATTCGTGACTGCATTTTGATCTCTCTCAGTCTTGTTTTCTCAGTAACCCTTTTCTGTTTAAAATTTTGTTTGTTTTTTGCTGAAAGGAAGAAGATTTCTCTCCCCACATCAGCTGTCATCTGCCTCTGGCTTCGGCACCTTCCCAGCCTTGAAAAAGCAACACTGCATCTTTTTGAAAAGCTAATCTCCAGTGAGAGAAATTTCCTGAGAAGGATCGAATGCTTTTTGAAAGATTCATTGCTGGTACGTGCTGGGCTTTGATTAGGAGAAAACTCCTTAAAGAGGATGCTGGGTATCATCTCTTTTTCTCAAAGCAAGGGGAAATGTAAACAGAGAATTTTAATGTATCTGCATTTTGTTGTAGAAATACCAGTGGCCGGGCTTTTCTGCATACTTGGAGCGTGTATTGAAAATGGGGGCTTCTAGATTTACTTGACTGATGCACCTTCTATTGCATATTCACAAGAATTGATATTAGAGCACACTGTTTTCAAACAATATTTCTTATTTCCATATGAAAAGTTAGTTTTAAAAAATGAAGATCTTATGAATGAGAGGAGGAATAAAACAAAACCCTAGAAGAAATATTAAAGCAACAAAAACAAGGAAGAATTCTGTAAGTTTTCTTTTGGTATAAGCCTTCCAGCCTTGAACCCTCCTCCCCCGATGTGGCTCGCCTATCCTCTCTTGTACTTGGGACTTCTTGGGCCTGGGAATTTGGGGGCTCAGTGGGCCAAATGGAATGGCCTCATTGCCTAATCCAGTGTTAGGTGGCAGGGTTCACAGGCAGCCCCCAGAACCTGAGGGGTGGGGCTGTTTTCCTTTTGTAGGAGGCAACTCTGTGGAATTTATGTGCATTTTTGTAAGAGCAGGAATAAAGACCAATGCTGCCTGAAAAAACCAGTCAAAAACTAAGGGAGGTGCCTTGCTCCCTGTGCCTCTGTTTTACCAGAACCCCTGTGGTTTCTAACATGCTTTCTCATTAGCTGTCATAACCTGGGGAAGATAGGGTGCAGAGATTTTCTTCCTGCTGTACAGACGGAGAAAATTAGTTCAGAGATGGGGAAGTCAGATCTTCAGTTGGGGGCAAGGAAACTGGCAGGAGAGTGTATTCACCTCCCCACTTGAGCTGAGACTTCGGAAGGGGGAAGCTCTGAGGTTGGCTCAGTTTCCACAGTGCCCACCTCCCAGACACCTTCTATTTTTTATAATTCAGTTGGAACGTCCTGTTTTCTTTCTCTTTCAAATTGGAGGCTGTGTTAGGGAATCCTAATTGAAACAGTTGTCTTCTTCCTATGTCCATTGTTCCTTGTAGGTACCCCCCAGCTGTCATATGTAACTGTCCAGGCTTTCTCTCTTACTCCATAGGCTTCTTTCTGCCTTCACGTTCTGGGGCCTCCCAGGTGACTGTGGATGGTGCTATAGTCACCGTTGGCCATGGACCTGTAAGTTAAGTGGCACAAACTGAACCCAGCTGATTTGAAGTTTGCAATGTTTGACAGGAAAAAAAAGTAAGGAAGGGAGGAAGGAAGGAAGATAGGGACAGAAGACTGAGAGAGCAGCAGAGAGGTTTTTTGTTTTTAGGAAAATGACTGCTTGACCTCACCATTCAAAAGAGTTGCATAGTACCTTACTAGGTGAGAAATAAGAATGCACCTTACATAATAATAATTATAGTAAAATTCAAAATGAACAAAGGTGTTTGTTTATATAGCCCATTTCAAACATTACTTTTATTATCAGGTAAATCTCTATTTCTATTTTTAACGTAAATGTGATGGTATAATTTAATTTTCTTTAGTCCTTTTTCCGTGGCAAAATATAGTACCTGAGTTATTTCCTTGCTGTCAGGGTCCTTATTAAATTGTCTTTAGATCCTCTCCCTGTAGATAAATTCCAGTTCTATCGACATTCTGAGTTGGTTTGATTCTGCGGCCCTTCATTGGTCCTGTGGTTCTTCTCTGAACCTCCCCCATGTCCTTTTTACCTGGGCCTTCGGGCTTAAGAGCCAGGAAGCAGGCACCCCCACGGAACAGTGCCCTTACACAGCCTTCAAGTCTCCAACTTTTATAGTTTGATCTCCCCTAGGCAGACAGCTTCGAAGGCCGTTGATCTACAAAAGTATTTATCAGGATCATGTGTGTAGATTTCAGAGCTTCCATTATGGTCAGAGGAGGATTCCAGAGGGTGTTATTTGGTTTAATTTATTGTGGCATTGGCAGGATGTGACCTCTCTATGCCTTATCGTTCAAGGAGGTAATTACAGTGCAGAGTTGCAAGTCCCTGGTTGGCGTGGGCTGTTCTCTTCAGGCATCCTGGGGCTGCAGTGCTAGAAAACCAGGCAGGCTGGAAGATGGCTATGACGTGACTGAGTGATTAGAAGGGTAACCTGAAGAACCTGCTTCCTAATTGCATCATCTCATGCGTTTATCACAGCATGTATCTCCGTGCAGTGACAAGGCCATGCAGAAGTATCAGAGAGATCTCCTAGACTCTGCTAGCAGGGTCCTGCTGTGTTTGCCTCCAGAAGAAACTTGATGCCTATTACATTAGGGTTGGATTCTGAGAGTAATTAAAGTGTGATGGTCTACGTAACTTGTATTTTATATGGAGCACTGTTAATTATGTTTCCATCTTTTGGGACTGTCCAGAAATAGCCCTGGAAATTCTATAGTTACAAGATGTTGCAAAAACAAAAGATAAAAGTGTGGTACAGGTTGTACAAAGGGAAATGATCTCCCCAAATGTTCTTTGGCCTCTCGGTGACTTGAAAGCTTGGTATTTTCTTTTCTCCTTTTTTTTTTTTTTTTTGGTAGTTCATTTTTTATTATTTTAAGTTTTTATTAAAAATTTTTTTTTAATGTTTGTTTATTTCCAAGAGAGAGAGAGAGACAGAGCGCAAGGGAGGGAGGGGCAGAGAGAGGGGGAGACACAGAATCCAAAGCAGGCTCCAGGCCCAGAGCTGTCAGCCCAGAGCCCGATGTGGAGCTCAAACCCACGAACTGCTAGATCACGACCTGTGCCAAAGCTGGAGGCTTAACCAACTGAGCCACCCAGGTGCTCCTTAAGTTTCTATTTTAATTCCAGGTAGTTAACAGACAGTATTAATATTAGTTTCAGGTGTACAATATAATGATTCAACACTTCCATGTATCACCCTGTGCTCATCACAAGTATACTCCTTAATCCCCATCACCTCTTTAACTCATCCCCCACCCACCTCCCCTCTGGTAATCATCAGTTCTCTAGAATTAAGAGTCTGTTTTTTAATTTTTTTCTCATTCTCTCATTTTTTTCCCTCTTTGCTTGTTTGGTTTCTAAAATCCACATATGAGTGCAATTATATGTTATTTGTCTTTCTCTGACATTATACATTAAGCATTATTCTATCTCCATGCATGCCATTGCAAATGGCAAGATTTCATTCTTTTTTTATGGCTGAATAATATTCCATTGTATATATATATATATATATATATATATATATATACATACATATACATATATATGTGTGTGTGTGTGTAATTGTGTGTATATATGTATATACATATATATATATATATATATATTTTTTTTTTTTTTTTGAATTGGTGTTCTTGTATTCTTTGGGTAAATACCCAGTAGTGTGATTGCTGGATCATAACGTAGTTCTATTTTTAACTTTTTGAGGAATTTCTATACTGTTTTCCATAGTGGCTGTACCAGTTTGCATACCCCCCAACAATGCCCAAGGCTTCCTTTTTCTCTACATTCTTACCAACACCTGTTGTTTCTTATGTTGCTGAGTTTAGCCATTCTGACAGGTGTGAGGTGTTTGATTTGTTTTTCTCTGATGAGTACCTTTTCATGTGTCTGTTGGCCATCTGTATTTCTTTAGAGAAATGTCAGTTCATGTCGTCAGCCCATTTTTTAATTGGATTATTCATTTTGGAGTATTGACTTTTATATGTTCTTTATAAATTGGATGCTAACTCTTTATCAGTTATGTCATTTGCAAATATCTTCTCCCATTCCATAGGCTGCCTTTTAGTTTTGTTGATTGTTTCCTTTGCTGTTCAAAAGCCTTTTATTTTGATGTAGTCCAAGTAGTTTATTTTTGCTTTTATTTCCCTTGCCTCAGGAGACATCTAGAAAGAAGTTGCATGTCTGGAAGTTGCTGTAGTCAATGTCAAAGAAGTTACTGCCTGTACTCTCTCCTAGAATTTTTATGTTTTCAGGTTTCAGATTTAATTATTTAATCCATTTTGAATTTATTTTTGTGTGTGGTGTAAGAAAGCGGTCCAGTTTCATTCTTCTGCATGTAGCTGTCCAGTTTTCCCAACACCATTTATAGAAGAGACCATCTTTTTCCCATTGGTTTTATTCTTTACTTCTTTGTCAAAGATTAATTGACCATATAATTGTGGGTTTATTTCTGAATTTTCTGTTCTGTTCCATTGACCTATGTGTCTATTTTTGTGCCAGTACCATACTGTTTTGATCACTACAGCTTTGTAATATAATGTGAAGTCCAGAATTGTGATACCTCTAGCTTTGCTTTGCTTTGCTTTTTCAAGATTGCTTTGACTATTCAGGATCTTTTGTGGATCTATACACGTTTTAGAATTGTTTGTTCTAGTACTGTGAAAAATGCTTATTGGTATTTTGATAGGGATTGCATTAAGTTTGTATATTGGAAAGCCTGCTATTTTCCATTAAGACAGGCACCAACCTAATATTACCTGAATTCTAAATGCATATATATCTTTTTGCCTTCCAAAACAAAAACAAGTTTTCAAAACCTGCTTACTTTTGAGACTCACCCTTTGGCTTCCATGGGCTAGGCTGGCCCCAAGTTCATGGCCACCTGCTGCATGTGGTGGCTCCTAAATAAATTGCAGTATTAACCTCAGTTTGTCATTTACTGTGCAGACTGACACCTTTCAAAGCAGGTGGTCTTGTGTTTTCCTTGACAGAATACACACTTCAAGACCATAATCTATAGCTTCAGACCTACCTTAAAAACTAATGTCACCAAAAGCAGTGAAAACTACTTGCTAATTATACAGGGGTTTCTTTTTGACTCTGGTTTCCCAAGGCTGACCCAAATCAGAAGGATGTTATGTTTTCTAGTTACAATTCTGTCTGTGGAGCCCAGAAAGCTATTGTTTATATTCCACATTTGAATGAAAAGTGCTGGCTGGGTGGCACAGTGGCGCTGTGCTTGGCTGCCCTGCTGCATGCCAGGGCCGGGATGTACCCTCGTTCCCATGCCCTTTCATTCTACTCCTCTGTTGGCTGACCCCACATGCTGCCTGCCCCTCCAGCTGGGTCCAGAGGAGCTGGTCCCTCATCTTCACAGATAGATTTGCCCATGAAAGAAGGGAGGAGAGGGGGAAGGGAGACTGGGTTCATTTTGTTTTTGTTTATTCGGATTTTAAATCTGAAAATACTCCTCATATTCTCTCCTACCCAAAAGTCTTCACAGCTCAGTTAAAATTCTTTATCTTGTCAAGTATGCCTCAATAAAGCTGGGGGGAAAATTAATTCGTAATCTAATAACAACTTAAGAATAAAAAACATGAAGGTATCTCAGTGTCCTTGTTAACCTCCCTGATGTGAGATAGAATATGTTCTTGTCTTCGTCCTCCAAAGAGCAGTTGTAGCCACTTCAAAAAGAAAAACTTCCTTTACACAAAATTCCAAGCACAGTTCCCCATTAATAAAAGATTATACTAAAGAATTAACTCCAGATCCCAGATGATGTCAGTTTTCTGTACTTGAATAACTTCTTACCAATGTTCTAGGGTTTTCTTTTCCATATTTTTCATTAGCAGTTTTTTAAGCATTTCTTTTTTGAGTGCTTTAATGTGGCGCATGAATTTAGCAGTGATCGAATTGAAAGTGTGGTGGCTTATGCTTGTAACAGAAAGGTAAAGAATCTGCATCTTGTACAGTAGTTGCACTTCCCATCATTGACCTCTTGGGGGCACCAGACCCCGCTCCCAACCCCCCCCCCCCCCCCCCCCTCCGCCCCAGCATTGTCTCTGCAGAGGAGGCCCAGATTGCAAGTGCTGCTTTACTGTTGGGGGGTTCAGGACTTTGCAATGGACCAGTCAAATGAAGGGAGAGAAAAAACAAAAAAAAACACAGTGTTCGACCTGGGGTTTTAGTGCCACTTAGTCACTGAGCCAAGAAGCAGCTCTCAGGTTGAGGGACCATCTTCCTGCTCAAGCTGCACAAGCTAACTATATAGAGTCCACTGGGCGAGGCTAGAAAGAACTTCAGGTTTTAGGGATCTTGTTCAACATCCAGAGCTGGCATCCCTTTGTCTTAACGCCCTTGGAGAGCATGGGTAAATTTAAATTTTAAAAACTTAAGTTTTTCTTTAAGCCCAGAAATGATACATTTATCACTAACTAAACAATAATTACATTATGGAATATGGAAAAAAATTGCTTGTAGTATAAACAACATCTGGTAAAGATTTAAAAGAAAGAAAAATTTTTCCAAGCTCAAATTTATTGAAAGAAACTTGAGTGTTTTGAAACAAAATGGGTCCTGAAATGTAAAAGGGATATTTACAGTCTTCTTTTTAGCATTTTGGAAGTAGAAAAGAAGAAAATGGCATCATAAAACATACATATTTATAAAGGTGCCTTATTTTACACAATAGATACGAAGATTTTATATAAGTAGATATTTTAAAAACCAAATTGTTTTTCAACTCAATAAAGGAGCTTACTATTGAAATGAATCTTATGAAGAATCCCCTTTTTAAAAGAGCAAAGTTATTTTTTGATAGTCACCCTTTAATTATATTACAAGACAATATATTATATTATATATTATATATTATAATATATAATATTATATAATATATTATGATATATAATATATTATATAATATAATAATATATAATATATATCTTAATATATTATATTAAATTAATTATATACATATATTAACACAAGGGTTCCCACCTGTCAGGGTTTGGGTCAGCTGCTGGGTCAGCTCAAGGGGGAGCTTCTAATCAGCCACTTCTTTTTAAAAGAATGACCATTCCTAACTAAAAATAGTTAACTATATTAAAATAGACCATGAAAGAGAATCTGTTCCAGGCTTCCTGTACCTCATTTTACCTCTCACCTCTCAAATCATATTATAATATCCCTTTTTGGTTTATATTCTCTTTTTCCCCTCCTCCCCATACTCTATCTTACACACACAAGGAATCAGAAAATGATAGAAAAGAGGAAAGATTTCTTCCATGAGAGTTATGTTCTTCCATGTTCTCAGGCCTCTCTTAAGTGACAAGTGGCTTGTAATAATCCTCGATAAATTGGGATGGAAATAACAGATTGGACATCAAGGACAGTTGGCCTCTCCCTCACCTTCCCCCCGCGACACAGCACTAGAGCACACCGCCGCCACACATTTCTTCTGTGTGGACTTTGTCATCCCTTGTTTTGTTGAGGGATGGGAATGGGCTGTCCTAGGCAGAGAGGAGATACACAGGGCATTTTGGAATCGCTGTGGGAGATCGGAAGGGGATACACACCCAACAGAACAATCTGGTCCGTAGGAAGAGGAAGTCAGAGTCTGGAGCCCTCCATCATCATCCTCTGTTAGTCCTCTGACATTCACTGAAAGGATTGGGGTGGTGTGAGGGGAAGAGAGAAGGGCAAAACACGTGTTATTGAAGGCCTCTTGGTGACATAGTTTCCCTGGATTTGAAATAATCTGAACATGGAAATCATTAGGCCAGTTGGAGAAGAGCAAGCAGAGCTTGAGAAGGAACAGATTTTGGTAGGATGGAGAAAAACAGATAAACAGATGGAACCCAAGAAAGTTTTTCTTGCCCTCATTTTTACAGGAAAGATAATCCCCTGGATTGTAGGGCTTCAGAGCTAGGGTTCGAGCTAGGTTGCAGAGTGGCCTGTGGTGTGTTTACTGTAGGGTCCCCTTCCACAAATAAGCCAGGACACAGAGGGGTTAAATGTTCGCCTCTTCCCTCACAAGGATGCTGTAAAGATTCAGAAGGGAAATTTATGGCTTCCAAAGAAGCATAAATTAAGACTTTAATTCTATTTGGAGGATTCTCTTGATAGGAAAAGCAGCTTAAGTTTGCTTTTGTGATTTGATGTCACTGGGACACATGCCTGGCCTGTGAGCACTCCAGGCTTCATGAGGGGACTCACTGACCCTGAAATTATGTGCTCGGGAAGTGTAAAGAGTCTTGTTTTAAAAACCATCCGTAAGGGCTGAGGATGAGAAAGAGCGGTTCACAGCTCTGGAACAGCAAGGAAGACTGCTTTTTAAATCAAAATCTCTGCCGCTGCTGTTTCAGCAAGGCTTCCCTGCCTCCTGGCATCTTATCTGTTGTAAAAGCTGAAATGGGTTGTAGAAGCAGGTTGAGAGCAACCGAAAGTCTGAAATATTTAGACAGAAGGAACTCTAAGAGAGTCCATTGGCATGGAGAGAGCAGGCAGCTCCACACATTCTGGAGACATTTAAAACATTGGATTGAGTGGTTTTGATAGAAAACACTGCATAAAATAAAAGTATGTCCAAACTCGAATTCTCTTTTAATAAATTGAGTTACAGCGTCCTTTCTTCTCCCCCTTGAGTTTCATAGTAGCCCTGTTCTACACAGTGGATCATCCTCTCCTTTGCCATTTAGAAATCTGTGATCAGTGTTGAATGATTTTTTACTAGCATCAAATGTATAGAGTGGCTCTAGATTCGTTAGACCATTCTCCAAAGGAATGGTTCTGTTTACCATTTCTAGTTTTGGTTTTCTATCAGTGCATTTTCAGGCTCTGTGTATCTGTCTGCCTGTGGGCATTTGACAGTATTTGGTCTTAAACACTTAAGAGGCATATTGTCCATCTACGAAAGTTTGAAAAATTTTTGGCGAATTTGATGAATCACTTTAAGACATACAGTGTGCTGGGGTGCCTGGGTGGTTCAGTTGGTTAAGCATCCGACTTCAGCCCAGGTCATGATCTCATGGTTCGTGAGTTTGAGCCCCACGTCAGGCTCTGTGCTGAGAGCTCAGAACATGGAGCCTGCTTCAGATTCTGTGTCTCCCTCTCTCTCTGCACCTCCCCCACTCGCTCTCTCTCTCTCTCTCTCTCTCAAAAATAAATAAACATTTTTAAAAAAAGACATACAGTGTGCTTTTCCCTTCTTGTTTGATTTTTCCATTATGAATACGTAGAAACTTTTATGGTATTTTCTGGGCATTTATCCAGTGACCTGTTCATAACTGTTATTATTTACAGTGGGTCTGAGACTCCAGGAGATTAACAGACTTGCCTGAGATCAAAGCCAAGAAATAACTTGCATCTCTTCTGTTGAACTGTGGCCCTGCCAGATTATTTCTTGAGTACATAATGATTTTACCTATGAGAATTTTTAGTTGGTCTCTTTTAGATAAAAATTCACATCAGTGAAGGATGAGGGAGCATGGGTTACTCTACCTAGAGAGTAGAGATTTGTAACTTACAAATCACAAATCTCTCTCTTCCAATAATTAAAAGGAAGTTATCCCATCATTTTAATTAAGTGGTGGTGCTCTTGCCTGGAGCCTTCTGTGGCAGGCTGTAGTGACGGTGTATGAACACTAGATGGCACACGTTCAATGTTACAACTCAAAATGCCCAGCTCAAACCAGAGAGTAGAAAAGAAAATCTGTGGAGATAGGTTCCACTCTTTCTTCAGCGTGGTCCGGAAAACTTGAGAGGCAAAGCATATCCTTTCTTCTTTTTTTGTTGAGGGGGCTTTGAAAAAATGTTTGCCAAAGCTGGTCATATCAAGTGCGGTATGACTCAAATTCCTTAATCCAGTCACATTTGGATGCTACTGTAAAATATGTGTTTGTTTCACAAATGGCATTTTTCGTCTGGCTAACTCTCATGCTTTGAGCTCTGGCTGAAAAGACAGGGAACCTGAGTCAGGCCCATTAAAGCCCTACCTAAGCTATGGTGGGTCAACTTCTGCAGGCTTGAACCATCAGAACCATCACAAAAATATTCATAGAATAAATTAGATCACTTCCCTTGTTCAAGATGATGGTATCTATATTTTGTGTTCATTAATCCCTTTTCCATTGTAAATAATAGAAGCTGCTAAATACTTTTCTTTTTAATTTTTTTTTTTTTTGTTTTATTTATTTTTGAGAGACAGAATGTGAGCAGGGCAGGGGCAGAGAGAGAGGGAGACACAGAATGTGAAACAGGCTCCAGGCTCTGAGCTGTCAGCACAGAGCCCAACGCATGGCTCGAACCCATGGACTGTGAGATCGTGACCTGAACTGAAGTTAGACGCTCAACTGACTGAGCCACCCAGGCACCCCACTAAATTCATATATAGTTCCGGATGGTGGTAGTCCCTGCTTTCCTTACTAATAATCGTCAATTACTATGTTGTCACTGCTCAGTAAGGAGGAATGAAAAGATAGCAGGCCCAGACCTGACCTTGAGGCACTTCTAGGCCATGGGAGGTGGTCAGGTCCATGGGCACTTTGTGTAAAACTGGCAACGCACACAAGCTCTGCCTTCACTACAACATGCTGGTGAAAGGCATTTTTAAATTTCCCATGATACTTATTGACCATGATACTTACTTTCCCATGATACTTATTGACTCTTTTTTTGGATCGTATGGGCTTATTGTGGAAAATGTGGAACATACAGGAGTATAACGAGGAAATAAAGCTTGTCCATGATCTCTTTGCCTCAAGAGAACCCATTTGCTCCATGCACTTGGATTTTTTTTTCTAACCCAAAGAAATATGCCCATTTTCTAGACACTAGCAGTTCTAGACAACTCATCTCCCCAATAATAACCAGTCATTATGTTATCAGTGAAATGCTTCTGATATTTTACTTTTGGTCTCTTTTACAGCCTGAAGCAGCCTGCTACCCTGCCATATTCAGAATTGTTGATGAAATGTTCAGGTAAATGGTGTGCTATTTCTGCTAATAATTGGCCTAGAAATGCTCAGTTTCCAAATATGAATAAAAGAATTTGTGGTAGTCTCTGGCTATACCATGGGGAAGTTAGTTTCTGATTCTGTCTTACCCATCCAAGCTATTTGGTAAAACCCAAATGCCTAGTGTATATTTAAAAGCCAATGCCTAAGAATTAAGATAACTTTCTTTTTTTTAACAATTTAAAATTCTAGTAATGGTAGAAAGGCAGAATTGAATTCAATATTAAATCATTAAATATTCATGTAGGATTTTTCTCAGCTCAAAATAAAGTGTAGCAGTGTACTCCCTTCACCACATGAGGGCTGACCAATCTTTTTAAAAGATTTTAAAGCTAAGAAAAACCAAGAAAAATAAGTAAGGCAGTTCTTAAGAGAGCTCTTCTGAAAGGCAAAATCAACTATGCGTGTTATCCTCTGACACATTAATTTTGCAAATGTGAGTACTTCTTGGGAAGTACGTTGGATTTATAGATGATGAGAGGTGAGAGCCCAGTGGATACCAGGCAGTGGATACCATGGCTGGCAGTTAGTGGGAGCTTGTTACCCAGAGAGGGTTTCTGTCCTCTTTTGTGGGTACTGGTGCAGCCCTGGTACTCACCCTCCCCCACCCGTCCCCCTTGGCATTCACCAGTAGAGCCTCCAGGGCAGACAGTAACCCTGGGGAAAGGAATTTTTACAGCAGCCCTTAAGTTGGTCTTGAAACATACCAGCTTCAAGCTAAATGAGCATAGGAATAAGTCACAATGCGGTTTTTAGTTTAAAGCGGGCAAGGTTTGAGTTGATTTCTTTTGTTTCAGTATAAAGTTAGTTGTGTGAAAATGCGCAGAAACCAATCCAGATACACACAGATTCTTCCACCGTTTACTGGGTAGATTTGACCCTGACAGTTTACCCCCTTGGAACTCTTTCTCCACTTGAAAAAGAAAACGGTCTGTTGATTTTGCATGCCTGGGCATACAGTGTACAAATACTTCTAGAGAGCACTCAGGCCTATATGGAAGGGATATGCAGTGCTTCATAATTTAAAAACCAAGCATGGAAGCTTTGCAGATTGCTACTTTAAAGAAAGTATTTCGGAAAGGAGTGACGCACAAGGACCGAAATCTAATGAGCTAGGATACTGCTGAAGCTTATGGCACACACAAAAAATGTTTCCACTCTTCCCTTTTACAGTTCAGAGTCACATGTTTGCCAGATTAATCATTAAACGTGTGTAATCTGGCTTTGCATTGCTCAGGTATGCACTCCTGGAAACCGATGGAGCCCCAGAAGTACTAGCCGCTATTCAAGTGTTTACATGGTGCTTTGTGGAAGCTCTGGAAAAACAAAACAAGCAGGTTTGTTATATTGCACATATTAGTCATTTCCCCCAAGCGGGGGGGGGGGGGGGGGGGGGGGGGAAGGCTGTTAAGAGTATCTGGCTAATCACCAGAAAGGAGCACTTAATTTTTAGTGATTTTGATAGACTGTTTTGCTTATGAAGAAAGCTTCCAAATGAATGCCCCAGCAAAGGTAAAACCATTTTAATTGAAAATGAATCCAGATAGTTCTTGTCTGCCCTGCGCCCTGGTACCCGGAAGCATTTATCTACTGTTGTGTAAGAAAACTGGCGTGCCAGCATGTGCCTCCCTGGAGGACGCATTTTCCAGGCCCTGTGTTGTATGCTCTCTGCTGAGCGGGACTCTGCCCTTGTCAGGCCAGCAGTAGTGTATGTAGTATGTGCTAAGAAGGAAATGCCACAGAGTACAGAGCAGTGCTGGACATTCTTAATCATCAGAGTTTCCCTGCCTGGGAGGAACCCAAATGTGAACTGGGTTCCAGGAGAGAAAGGAGCCAGTGAGAATGATGAGGAGAGATTTGAATGATTATAGAGAAGCAGCTAGGAATGACAATGACCAAGAGGTGTGAGGTGGTCACAGTCAGTAAGAAGCCATGCGTGGGGGGCTGCAGGAAGGCTTGTACTGCAGGGCCCCCTCAGCAGACACCAGGCAGCTGCTGCCAAGGGCCAGTGACCGACTAGAGGGACCTTGTGAAACAGGAAGCATTTCTACCAGAGCTTTCGCTTTGGGATATTTTAACTGACCTTTACTGTGTGTGGGGTCCACTGCAGCTCCCCAGGAGGTGGGCCATGGTCCCCTCGTGGTGGCTTTCTACAGCCTCACATAGGAGAGCAGTGCTGTGCGATGCTTGGCCCTGCTGCAATCCCACACATCCCTACACCAAAGAAATCTCTCAGGTTTTAGCAGATGTTGTGCTTTTTAAGACAATCATAAATATTTATGATTTTCTCTCATCCTTTTTCCCTAGAGAGGTTAACTAGACTGTAGCAAACCGCATTTCAATACCCAGCCTAGAATTTGGGAGGAGAGCTCTGCTGAAAAGCACTTGTTGGCCCTCACACCTATTTTGAGGCATAACTATAAACATCTTTTATCCTCCCTATACATTCTCTGTATTCCCAGTTAGGAACCAACCTCTAAAAAACCTGCCCCTTTGAGTCCTGAAGACACCTAGGTTAGGGCAGATGACACTGGTTAAAGCATTAGCTTAAGGGTGTTTTTCTTATCAGCCTTGCTCCTGACTGTTGGCCTTGGGCACTGTGGATTTGGACTAGAGTTACAGTTGCTTTTAATTAATTTGTTAAAATTATTATTTTTTTAATGTTTACTTATTTATTTTGAGGGAGAGAGTGCACGGGTAAGTGGAGAGAGGAGTAGGGGCAGAGAGAGAGGGAGAGAGAGAATCCTAAGCAGGCTCTGCACTGTAAACACAGAACCTGATGCAGGACTCCATCTCATGACCACAAGATCATGAGTCATATGCTTACCTGACTGACCCATCCAGGCACCCCTTAATTGATTTGTTTGTTCTTATTTTTTTTAGTCTTTTTTTTTTATTGAGGTATGATTAACAAATACTAGTTTCAGGTGTACAACATAATGATTTGATATTTATATATATTGTGAAATGATCACAATAAGTCCAGTTAACATCCGTAACTAGAGTTACAAAACTTCTTGTGATGAGAACTATTAAGATACACTCTCTTAGCAGCATTTCAATATGCAATACAGTATTATTAACTGTATACCATACCATACATTACAGCCCCAAGACTTACTTATTTGTTAACTAGAGGTTTATACCTTTTGATCACCTTCATCCATTTCGCCCACTCCCCAGCCTGCCTCTGGCAACCACCAATCTGTTCTCTGTATCTGTGAGCTCAAGTGGTGTATTGCTCTGTTTTGTTTTTTTTATTCTACATGTAAGTGAGATTATATGGTATTTATCTTTCTCCGTCTGACTTATTTCATTTAGTAATAAAATAAGTTCTCAAGTTCTATCCATGTTACAAATGGCAAGATAGCACTTTTTTTTTTTTAAGGCTGAATGTGTAGAACACATTTTCTTTATCCATTCATCCGTCCATGGACACTTAGGTTGTTTTCATGTCTTTGCTGTTGTAAACAATGCTACAGTGAATGTGGGGGGTGCAGATACCTTTTTGAATTAATGTTTTCATTTTTCCTGGGTAGATACCTAGTAGTGGGATTATTGGATCATATGGTATTTCTGATTTTTTGAGGAACCTCCATACTGTTTTCCACAGTGGCTACACCAGTTTACATTTTCACTAACAGTGCACAAGGGTTCCATTTTCTCCACATCCTTCCCAGCTTGTCTTTTTGAAAATAGCCACTCTAACAGGTGTGAGGTGATAGCTCATGGTGGTTTCGATTTTCATTTCCCTGATGATTAGTGATGCTGAACACCCTTTCATGTACTTGTTGGCCACCTGTATGCCTTCTTTGGAAAAATTTCTATTCATATCTTCTGCCCATTTTTTGATCAGATTGGGGTGGTTTTTTTTGCTATTGAATTTTATGAATTCTTTATATATTTTGGATATTAACCTCTGATCAGATATATGATTTGCAAATATTTTCTCCCATTTAGTAGGTTGCCTTTTCATTCTGTTGGTGATTTCCTTTGCTGCACAGAAGTTTGGTTTTTCTTTAAGTTTATTTATTTATTTAGAGAGAATGCACATGTGTGAGTAGGAGAAGGGACAGAGAGAGAGGAAGAGAGAGAATCCCAAACAGGCTCAGCACTGTCAACACAGAGCCCTACACGGAGCTCAATTCCACAAACTGTGAGATTATAACCTGAGCCAAAGTCAAGAGTCGAACGCTCAACTGACTGAGCCACCCAGGCTCCCCTGTGCAGAAGTTTTTTTAGTTTGATGTAGTTCACTTACTTAGTTTTTCTTTTGTTCTCTTTGTTTTTGTGGAGTCAGAACCAAAAGTCATCGCCAAGACCATTGTTGAGGAACTTACCACCTGTGTTTTCTTCTAGGAGCTTTATGGTTCCAGGTCCTAACATTCCAGTTTCTAATCCATTTTGAGTTTAGTTTTTGTATATGTTGTTAAGATAGTGGCCCAGTTTCATTCTTTTGCATGTGGCAATCCAGTGTTCCCAGCACCATTTATTAAAGAGACTGTCCTTTCCCCTTTGTATATTCTTGGCTCCTTGACCATATATGTGTGGGTTTATTTCTGGGCTCTATTCTGTTCTATTGATCTGTGGGTCTGTTTTTATGCCAGTACTATACTGTTTTGATTACTGTAGGTTTGTAATAAAGTTTGAAATCAGAGAGTATGCTGACTCCAGCTTTGTTCTTTCTCAAGATTGCTTTGGCTATTCAAGGTCTTTTGTGGTTCCATACAAATTCTAAGATTATTTCCTCTGTTTCTGTTGCTTTTCTGTTTTCCTTTCCTCTCCTCTCCTCTCCTCTCCTCTCCTCTCCTCTCCTCTCCTCTCTTGCTTTTTCTCTTCTCTGTTGCTTTTCATTTAGAATATTACCCTGCTCAGGGTACATGGGTTTAGTGGTGTGGAGGGGCACATACTGAGTCCCAGTGGAAAGCAGGGCAGAGATCAAAAAAAAGAATTCACTGCCCTGACTTTGGACTCAGAATAAGAGGGCAATAACCTCTTACCTTTGCACAGGGCTTCATATACGTATATTATATCACTTCCCTTTCTAGGGCTGTTCCTAATTGTCTGCCTTTTTAATTGATGGCCGTTTCTCATCACTGATCCCCTGCCTTCTCAAGTGCCCATTTTAGGTTAGTCATAATCCTTGATGCATAACACCCTGTGTCCTGTGTGATCCATGCGTAACGCTCTTTCATTTCTGTGTTTTATTCATTCATTCATGTATTTATTCTTAATAAAATGAATATGAATCCAATATCCAAACAAGACCTGGACTGGTAATAACAACTTAATATGTATCCATGTAGCCCATCTCTGTTTTATAGCCCTGCCTTTCTCCTCCACTTTAGCCATAAATGTTTTGAATTTATGTCTGTCATTCCTTTGCTTTTTCTGAAAATAGTATGATCACATATATATGATTTCCCAAACCATGCTTTCTTTGCTTTTTTGCACTTGAGAAAACAAACAACAAACAAGAGTAGTATACTGTATGCAGTCTTTTGAATCTTGCTTTTTCCACTCCCTGTGATCACTCTGTGTTGTGTGTGGCCATGGTGGGGTGGTGCCACGTAATACTTTGTTGGGAAAGTGGTAGCAAGCATCCAGATTTTGTTTTCCTTTAGAAATGGTGTCGTTCTGGACATTCTGGGATATGTTTAGGAGTGGAAGTGCTGGTTATTAGGTATGCGAAGATTCAGCTTCTGTAGATGGTGCCAAATTGTTTTCAGATGTGGTTGTGTCAGTTTATACTCCCCCCAGCAGTTCGTGAGAAATCCCCTTCATCCACGTTCTTTCCCATTGTCAGAAATGTTTATCTTCAGTCCTTCTCATTCTCTTTTTGTCCCTTCCTCGCGCCTGTCGTATTTGATGAGTGCGGTGCAGCTCCGTCAATGTGCCCAGTTGAACTAGTGTTGCCACGACAAACCACTTTTTTGTAAACTTGCAAAATGGCTCAGTACAAACAGCAAATCACTTCAGGTTCTGGTTCCAGCAGTGGCCGAGTCTGATAATGTATTAGACTAAATTTCCAAAAAAAAAATTATAGAGTCTGATCAAGATATATTTAAATTTTTTTTTTTTTTTTTCAACGTTTATTTATTTTTGGGACAGAGAGAGACAGAGCATGAACGGGCGAGGAGCAGAGAGAGAGGGAGACACAGAATCGGAAACAGGCTCCAGGCTCTGAGCCATCAGCCCAGAGCCCGACGCGGGGCTCGAACTCCCGGACCGCGAGATCGTGACCTGGCTGAAGTCGGACGCTTAACCGACTGCGCCACCCAGGCGCCCCTGATCAAGATATATTTAAAAACGATTTGAAGGTACTAGAGAACAACCAAAAAAGCAGATGGAAACTACAGGAGATTTAAGCTTTGAAAAAGGAAACCACATTGGGGTCTCTATTAACTGTCTCCTTAGGTTGCTCGTGTGAGGAGTGGGAGGGGGTTGTGTGGGGCCAGGGGTGCCCGGAACTGAAGGCACAATCTGATTGACTTGAGGTGTCAACAGACAGGGCCGTGAGCTGCCAGAGGAACAAAAACAAAAACAAAACAAAACAAAAAGGACTAACATCAAAAGAAGAAAACTAACGTCAAAAGATAGACTTAAACGCAAACATACTAACAGTATGTTAATGGCAAAAATTAAATAAAAATTAGCTAAATATGCTAGTACAAAGGTGCAGATGTCAGAGTAGATAAAAACCAAGATCCAACTGTATGTTATTTTCAAGAGACTCATTCTAATGGTAAAATCGTAGATTGAAGTAAAAGAAAGGAGAGCTAGGTTGTGCAAATAATAAGCTGGATGGCACTACTAGCAGCCAGTGGCATAGACTTCACAACAAGGGGTATGACCAGAGACAGAGAGGGACGTTTTCTAATGCCACAGAATGGTCAGGTCATCAGGAGAAATACCAATTAACGATGGATATGTGCTTAATAACAGTTTCAAAATACATGAAGCAAAAATTGACAGAAGTAAGAAGAGAAAGACAAATGCACAGTGACCTGTAAAATACTAAGAAGTAAATTTAACGACAGATGCATAAGACCTCTACATTGCAAACTATAAAACATTGCTTAAAAAAACTTGAATATGTAAGGAGAGAACCCATATAATTCCAGAACAACGGAACAACTTTGAAAAACAAATGCAATTAAAAAAAAAGAAAGAAAAGAGCAAAATCAGAGGATTCACACTACCTGATTTCAAGACTTTAAGCTACAAGACAGTGAGGTATTGGCAAAAGGATAGATTGGTGGAACTGAAAAGTCCAGAGAGATATATCCATACAAAGTTTATACGTGTGTGTGTGTGTGTGTGTGTGTGTGTGTGTGTGTGTGTGTGTAGTAAATTGATCTTTGAGAGTGACACCAAGGCAATTCAATAGGGAAAGTTTCGAATAGTTGTGCTGAAACAGCCAATTATCTAAATGAGAAAAAAATGAACCTCTTAACTCACCAACACAAAAATTAATTTGAGGTGGATCATGGACTTCAGCGTAAATGCTAAAACTATAAAGCTCCTAGAAGAAAACATAGGAGAGTATCTTTTTTATATTGGAACAATCTAAGATTTCTTAGGAGGGATGCAAAAAGAGCACAAACCATCCAAAAAAATGGATAAATTATAGATTTCATCAGAATTAAAATCTTCTGTTCTCTGATAGACATTCTTAAGAAAGTGAAGAGGCAAGCCACTAACTGAGAGAAATTCTTTTCTTTTTTTTTTTAATGTTTATTTTTGAGAGAGAGAGAGCGCACGTGAGCACGTGAGTGGGGGAGGGGTAGTGAGAGGGGGACAGAGGATCTGAAGCCAGCTCTGCACTGACAGGCTGACAGCAGTGAGTTTGACCTGGGGCTCAAACTCACAAACTCTGAGATCATGACCCGAGCTGAAGTTGGACACCCAACCGACTGAGCCATCCAGGCTCCCCAAGAAATTATTTTTAATACATATATTTGACAGAGAATTTGTGTCCAGAATAAAAATCTCTTAGTCCCTAAGAAACAACTCAGTTTTGTGAAATGGACAAAAGAGATGAATATACACTTCAAAAAACATATATAAGTTGGCAATAAACACATGAAAATTGTTCTACATCATTTGCCATCAAGTAAATGCATAGTAAACCCATAAAGTGGTGACAGTTCATACCCACTGGAATAGCTGAAGTTAGTAAGATTGAAAATATCAAATGTTTGCAGTGTGTGGAGCAACTGGAATTCTCATAAATTGCTGGTAGGGGTGTGAGATGGTACAAGCCGTTCTAGAAAACTACATGGCAGTTTCTTATAAAGTTAAACAGCGTGTACTCCATGATCCAGTAATTCCATTCCTGTGGTATTTACCCAAGAAAAAGCACATGTCCACAAAAAGACATAAATATGAATGTTAATTTGCAGCTTTATTCATAATAACCCCACACTGGAAACAACCCAGGTACCCATCAATAGGAGAATGAATAAACATTATGGTATATTCATACAATGATTATGTCAACAATAAAAAAAGAATGAACTACTTATGCACATTAACATGGATGAATCTTAAAAAAAAAAAAAAAAAAAAAAAAAAGTTTGAGCCAAACCAGACACAAAAGAATACATACTCTATGATTCTATTCATATGAAATCCAAGAATAAGCAAAACAAATCTCTTGTGGAAATCACAGTATTGGTTGCCAGGGAGTGGTGGGACCACAAAGGAACTTTTTGGGGTGATAGAAATGTTCTCTATTTTGACTGGGGTGATGGTCACATGGATTTACAGATTTACCAAAACTCATCAAAGCCTATGCACTTCACTGTTTCTAGATTTTCCCTCAGTTTCTTACAAAGTACTTCAAAGCCTCTGTGCCTTCTGAAGGCGTAAATAACTATAGTACTTTGGCCCTCAAACTATAGCGAGCACCATTGTTGTTTCATGCTTATTTTTGTTGTTAAAAAATCATGCTGGAATATCTAATATCACAACTGCCTTGGAAACTCTCACTTAAATGGATTTATGTGCATAATCTGGTTCATTTGAGGTAAAGACCTGCTGTGAAGACATCAGGAGGATAACTCTATTTTTCTTAAGCTCCAGAAGGTGATTTCAAAAAGGTTCATTTTTCTAGAACATATTTACAAGTTTATTGGAAAAAAATTTTTTTTTAAATAAATGTTTAAGAAAACATTCTGACCATGTTAGTACTAAGCAGTCATTTTGGGGCAGATGATGCAAGATTTTGTTCTTTCTTAATACCCCTTTCAACCCTAACATTCATTTGGTTTTGAATTATTGTAGCTGAAGTTTACACTCAAGACCTACTTTCCTTATGCTTCTCCATCTCTTGTTATGGTGCTGCTTCAACACCCAAAAGGTATGTGAAAGTTGATTCTGCCTATATTAAAATAATTTCTGAGAAAGAGGGCTGACAAATCATAACCCTTCCCTACCAGTTCCTTCTCTGTAAAACAAGGGAGATGGAATCAGTCATCTCTAACATCCTTTTAAGCTCCCAGGGTCTCACATCTGTGGGATTTTGATATGAGAATTTGCTGGACTTCCCAGTTACCATTACTTACCAAAAGAAAGAAAAAAAAAATGTCCTCTTGTTAGGTTTTGATAGCCTGCTCAGGATAACCCAGGCTTATGCTGGTGCCAGCTAGATCCACCTGAATGCCAAGAACAGGCTAAGACTTGGCTGAGGTAGGTTAGAACAGTACATTTATTTGTATTTCATTCTTTCCGCTCTGTGCCCCTTGTTACAGAAGAAAAGATAAAACGATGAACAAAGCCAAGGAAATTTAGGGGAAATTTCTCCTAACCAAGCCAAGGGAAAAAGACTTTTGAAAGAATTCAGTAAGTGTATTAAATCATGGCCTTCTCTGGTCTCATTTGCCAGCCTTCCATTGGCCACATCCAGTTGGGAAATTGATGATCCCATCTTTAATCCAACTGGCATTGGTCTGTTAACATGTCTGAGAACTTGTGTTTACGAAACATTTCAGGCATAGAGAATAAAGGTGTCCTTCCCCTTCCACTAAAGCCTAGAATCTGAAGGAAAGGCAGCACTGACACAGCACTGGCTCTGTGCCAGAGAAGAAGGCATTTTAACTGTCTGTGGAAGGAAAGAGGGAAAGAGCCAGTGATATTTCCTTTTTCATGCCATTTTTACTTGCCTTTTTCCTGAGTAGATTGATTCATTTGAGAAAAGTTTCAAGAGTATTTTACAAGAGTATTTCAAGTTTCAGAGTATTTTATAAAATTCAAATTCCTCTTCATTTCCCTTTAAATATTTATTTTATTTTATTTTATTTTATTTTATTTTATTTTATTTTATTTTAGAGAGAGAGCAAGCAGGGAGAGGGGCAGAGAGAGAGAGAATCTTAAGCAGGCTTTAGTCTTCAGCTTGGAGCCCGATGTGGGGCTCGATCCCACAACCCCAGGATCATGACTTGACCTGAAATCCAGAGTCGGACGCTCAACTGACTGAGCCACTCAGGCACCCCTTCTCTTTGTTTTTCTAAAAGATGTAGGTTTTTACCCAGAATGACCCATCTGACACTGTCCTCTCAGATGCTAGTGGTGGAGGTGGTAGTGAGGCTGCTGGGACCTCTGATCAACAGTTTGGTGAAATTTAACCTGTGGGAACACAGTGGGAAAACTTGGATAACAAATTTCTCTTTCTAGAAGTACACTTTACAGCTTAGGTCAGATTAGAGAAGCCTGAGGTCAGCCTATGAGCTCCAGAAGAAATATTGGAGTTATTATTTTGTAAGTTGGGAAACCTATAAACACAAGACTAAGGGGGTACCTTGGGCATGGAACTCACCTATTTACCTTTTCCTTTGTGTGATGGTCTTAGATTTGTGTCCAAAAATAAATAAGTAAATTTAAGCAGAAGTTGCTCCTATGCTACTTTTCAGCCTATTCTTTTTGGAAAAAATGAATGTTTAATTCACAAATTGAAGTATTTTTTAATAGTAGAATCTTCTATTCATCAGAAATTGATTTGGGGCCCTGTGGGACATAAAAGTAAAGTCCTGTGGGGCGTAAAAGATAGATCACTTACAAGTCCTGACTATCCAAGAGCTACAAGTGGGGGGACATGAAATAAGTATCTAAATAATTAATACAAAGAAGAAAATGAAAAATGCTTTCAAAGGCTACAAATCAAGAGTAATGGGCATTCAGAGGAGGGAAAGATGATCTTTTCATCTGTAACACTTACGGGGTAGTTACAGTGGCTGCCTTATCACTTACATTATCTTCTCGTGTATTTAATTATAGAATCTATCACTGTATGGATATGTGGTAACTTTTTCAGATATTACTTAGAACTGCAGATACGTGCGTATCTAAAACCTTGGGATAATTATGAAACCAGAAAAACTAAGAAAAGACATTTGTTCACATGATACCCATGTATTATTTTTCTGGCCCATTCTTCCCTATAAACCTGTAATCATATTCTGAATTCAGCACAGTCATAGAAAAACAATTGAGCAGCCTATCCTTAGTTCCTTGTTGACTTTTATTACCATCTCCATGTACTTTGAAATCACAAATTGTCAGTGATAAAGAGTGAGGGGTTGGGTAGAAAAGAAAAAACGTGAGGTATCTGCAACGTAACATTTTCAGTCCTAGGGTGGGCTGCTTATGGAGTTTGTCTACTTCTGTGTACCTGAGTTAAAGAGCCTTTGAAGTTTAGTTCTGTGTAACACTGAGGATCTTCCCAGGCCTAAGGGATATGCTGGCTGGGAACAGCGGGAGACCAGTGGTATGGGTCCCATGGGCCAGGAAAAATATAGCCTTTTTCCAAAGCTCTTTTGGTCTTAGCTGCAGACGATCCTAATAGGTTTGACTTTTCTTCAGCTCCCTCTGGTTTATCTCTCCACCCACAGATATCCCACAAAAACTGTGGCACCAGCCACTGAAACATATTTCTGAAATGCTCAGAGAAATAGTTGAAGACCAGACTCATGGGTAAGCAAATCCTAATGACGCCTAGGTCCATCTCACAGTGGTTTCTCTTGATCCTTATCATCTGTTTGAGGAGGGCCAAGGGGAAGGCATTACTGGTCTGTGACCACGCCCAAACAGGTAAGCACCTTGCTGAGTGAGAAGTGGAAGAAGCACATAGCTGCATGTGTGTCACTCTGAGCAGCTCAGCAGCAGTGCATATGTAAATACCTTGTATAGAAACTGTCCTGAGTAGTATTGGTATTGGATCTTGAGATGTACAAGCATAACGAGAAGAAGAGCAGACCCTAGGAAAACAGCAGAGCCCGCATGCTGCCGCCGCCCCCAGCCATGCAGAGGACCATGCTCTCTGGGCCCCTTGGTCTTCTCCCTTCCTCTGTGCTCTCTAGGGAAGGAAATTCTAAACTTCTCCTGCACAGTAGGGTAAAATGTCCCTTTTTCCTCCTCTTTTTAATAAATATTTGTTTAGGGGCGCCTGGGTGGCTCAGTGGGTTGAGCGTCTGACTTTGGCTCAGGTCATGATCTCGTGGTCCGTGAGTTGGAGCCCTGCATCGTGCGCTGTGCTGACAGCTCAGAGCCTGGAGCCTGCTTTGGATTCTGTGTCCCTCTCTCTGCCTCTCCCCGACTGATGTTCTGTCTCTCTCTCCCTGTCAAAAATAAACTTTAAAAAAAATTTTAAATAGATATTTGTCTAAAATTAGAATTATATTCTAACATAAATTAGTTTCTAACATGATATTAAGTACTCTCATGCGTTAATTTTCCTAAAAGCAATCCCATTTAGGCTTTACTAACTTCTTTGTGACATAACACCCTGCACCTTCCTCTTGATTTACTTTTTTTTTTAGAGTACAAATATTTTATTTGTTGTCTGTACTAACTTACTAAGACCGTCTCTATTTGTTCCTTTTGCCACTATTCCCTCTTGAAATTCTCTGTAATCTGCTCGCTGAGCCATCACATATTACGGTTGGTGCTCCTTATGTTCATGATCACTGATGCACATTTGGTGCCGGTTACTCACCACCCCGCACTCAAGATTCTTACCAATAAAGGAGACAAAAAGAACTGGCAGACAAGTGGGGTTCAGAGTATCAGCATGGTAATGGCCTGTAACACCTGTCAGTCCCATGTGCATGCTTTCAGGTTGTCTCTGGTGAAGAGCAGGACCTCAACGCAAAGCCACATGGGACTCTTACCTAACTTAGATCTGCCTTAACTAGATTTCTGGGTCCACCTGCAGGGAGGGGCCAGTGAACAGGTTCAGGTGCTTTCTTAGCCAGCCACTAGGACTGCCTCACATTCTCAGTTACTGGTAGAAAAGAGGAAAAAGAACCCGGCCCATTTCTGCAAGGCAGGCCCTGTAGCCCCTGTCCAGGGAGTGTGAGAGAGCCCTGCTGCTCAGCTTATAGTGAGGTCTGTAGGGAAGATCCTCTGTGGAACCCATTCCTGGCTTTTCAGCCATCATAACCCAGCAGACCGCTAATGTGGCCCACAGAGCACCAGTTCTTCCTCTTGTGGGACAAGTAAGATTAATACTCACTCCCCTTTCTTCTTCTCTCCACTGTTCCACAAGCTAGGTGTTAAAACATTTAATCACTTGCTCTCAGAACAGACATAGCAGACCCAGATCCAACCAAGAGGGGCCCAGAGCTCTCCTGTTCCAGGAACCTCCCCAGTTCAGAAGAGAAGTTCTCATCTTAGGCCAGTCCCACTCCATTTTCCCCAGGGGAGATGTTAAGCTGCTGACACTGTCACTGTGCATATTAATAGGTCCTTTCCTTGAACAGAGTCTATCTTTTAAATAGCCAGTGTGCCTGTCCATTCCCAGCATGGCAAAAGGATAGCTTCATAAAAGCTTCTAACTTTTCAGCTTCCCATACATGACAGGAAAGAATATACAGTATGCAGCCCGTTCAAAGTTCATCATTGCCAAAATACTGGCCAGAACCTTGTGTTTTGTCAGAAAGGAAATAACATATGTTTTTGTCTGCATCCCTTCCTCGTCTCCATCTGGACCCCAGGGAGCCCCCTCATTTCTTGCTCTGGAGCTACCTGGGTGGCTGCCTCAGGGCTGGGAGGCCCCCTCTTCACAGCAGCCCAGCTGTATAGGCCTTGCAGAAAGCAGAGGGGGCCTTAAAGCTCTCATCTTGTAGCATTCCTGTTGGTCATGGCCCAGAACCTTTCTTTGTCAAAGCCTGTAGCCACTCATGGTCCTTGGATATAAAGATTTAAGTGTCTAAAGTCCTCGGGACACATCGGATTTTGAAAGACCTGCCTTTGAAGGTCCTGTGATGGGTTCAAAATGGCATTGTGAGCTATTTTTTAAATCTAACTTGTATTCCTTGCAAGATGTACCTCAGTGGATAAGAACAATTTAAGCCAACCATTCGCAGACATTACAGCTGCTCTAAGAACCAAAAAGAGAAAGAAGTCAAGTTGCCCAGCTGCCATGTGTTTTGGTTCTGTTCCAGGTCCTACGGAGGCCCCTTTGAGTGCTGGTTTTTGTTCATTCACTTTGGAGGATGGGCTGACATCGCGGCTGAGCAGTTAGTGATGTCAGAAGCTGAACCCCCGGAAGCCCTGCTGTGGCTCTTGGCCTTCAGCCACAGTCCACGTGACAGGAGTCAGCAGCGAGCACAGACCATGGTGGGTGGCAGGACGTGCTGTGTGTGGTGCTCTGGGTTCGTCTCTTGGGATCAGAAAAGATGCTGCAGGAAGGGGCCTGTGGTGGGTTTGGCCTCCAGTAACCCCCAGGCACCTAAGCACTGGCTGTTCACTGTGCTCACGTGTGGCAGCATGTACACATCCACCCAGATGGGTGAGTGCACACATGCTAGGTTTGTGGTTGGAGACGTCTTCTTGCCTCACAGAGTTGACTAGACATGGGAAACTGCCACTCTGCTTTCCTGGGAAGCACCACGGAGATGAGGCATAGCCCTTCTGTCCCCTACATTGTTTTATCTGTTCTTGCTCAGCTGCCACCAATGCCCTTGTTTACAGTCAGCCCTGGCCCAGGGGCCAAGTCCTCTAGCATTTGCCGTGCAGAATCTGACCGCTCCTCTAAGGAGCACTGTCCTCTCTCTGATCAGCAGCCTGTCCCTGTCTGCTTCCGTCTTGACTTACTGCTTTCTTGGCTCAGACAACAAATCCTCACATTACAGGCTTTGTTTAGCACTCTTACTAAAGTAATCTGATATTAACCCCTTAGCTTCTGAAAAAGGACTTGGGCATTCCCTAAATAACAGAGCAGCTAATACAGGACTGGCTGTCTATGGCAAATCGAGTTTTTATTTTATGCAGAGTATAATGACTACAGGAAGCAGTGCTTTGATTAAAGGCATTGGCACCTCCCTTGCAAATGTTTATTTGCTGGTTTTTAAAACTTTAGCTGCTAACACTTTTTGCTAATTTTAATAATTAAAGGGAGCAAGTTTCTTTATGTAGAGAGTAAGTTTCCTATTTGCTTCATGTTTTCTGTTTGAGAAAAGCAGAGACTAGTACAGATATGTCTGTATATTTTTCTTATTTAAAGACTCGCATGGCATGGGGTGCCTGGGTGGCTCGGTTGGTTAAGTGTCCAACTCTTGATTTCGGCTCAGGTCTTGATCTCACAGTTTGTGGTTTGGAGCCCCATGTCATGCTTGAAATTCTCTGTCTCCATCTCTCTCTCTGCCCCTCCCCTGCATACACTGTCTGTCTCTCTCTCTCTCTGTCTCTCTCTCCCAGAAATGGATAAACATTTAAAAAAATGAACGAATACTTGCATGGCAAAGGAAAGAAAGAGTTTTAGATTTTAAAAAGTTGAAATTTGGTGATAATTTATTTTGGATCAAAAATACGTTTTTAAGAAATTATCATAATCCACATATGTGTTTGAGGGTTGCTTTATGACTAAGAAGAAAGCTTTCTATCTCCCTTTTAAAATATCACATTAAACTTAAACTTATTAAGAGAAATCCTAATTATTTTTAGTGATAATAGTTAAAATGTATATAGCACTAATGATTTTCAAAGCCCTGTTATATATACTTTATATTTGATTCCTTATAAGCTAAGTTGGTAAGTTATGTGTTAAATTCCTGATCAATCATTGAAACGGACAGAGATTCACTTTTGAAAGGTAGAGAAATAAATTGTCCAAAAGAAAGGTAATTTCTAGAAAGTTCTGCATTGGCATGTCTAATACTTACCTTGGCTTTTTTTTTTTTTTTTTTTTTTTTTTTTTAATCGGTACATAGTTCTTACTGCAGGGATGCTGTAGCATACTGGATAAAAATAGATTAGTTCACTCAGAGTAGTTTAGCACCAGCATGTTCGCTTCCTTCTTAGCTATCCTGTGAGAGGGGCTATCTGTCTTGTGACTGAAGACACGTTTCATGTTTGTGAGCCTAAAGCCTCTTCCTCCTTGGTGCCCAACCTGAGGCACTGGTGTGTGTGACATCCTGGGGAGCAAGTGAGCCCAGTTTTCCTAGTTTAGTAATACATACCTCTTTCTCTCCTGGGTTTTGTGAACTTTAAATCCCTTTGATGGTCTGTTGGGTGACTTGAGAAACAAACTGTGAGCTGCCTTTGAACGCATGTTTATTGTGAGATTTGAATGAGCCTGACAACATCTGTGCCCTTTCCTCAAAAGGTGTCATTAAATCCTGGTTAATCGCTCAGCCCTGACAGCGTATTGTGGGCCAGCCTCCACTGGCCATCCTTGAGGTTCAGTAACGGAGAAGCAAGGGCAACTGCCGCACAAAGACGCGCCCTTCTCTCTGCAGACCCTGTTTGCTGCCAGCCAGTGTTCATCTTCTTTTGCTAACTTTGAATTTAATCATGATAAAAACACAAAATGCCAGGGGAGGGTGGGTGATGGGTATTAAGGAGGGTACCTTTTGGGATGAGCACTGGGTGTTGTATGGAAACCAATTTGACAATAAATTTCATATATTGAAAAAAAAAGAAAAACACACAAAATGCCTGTGTTTGAATACCCATAAGAATTAAGCCAGGGTTCATACTCTTTGTTAGTCCACCTCTAGGAATTATCCTAGGGAAGGAATTAGAGATCCATACAAAGATTTATGTATAAGAATATCATTACAGCATTGTTGTAATTGCAGATGTTAGAAATGGCCTAAACTTTCAATAGTATGGAACTGACTAAATAAATTGTGACATATTCTAACCATGGACTAACATTCTGCCATGAAAAATCATGTTCTCAAAGACTTTATGTCATAGATACATGAAATTACTTACAGTGCATTGTGAGAAGTGTAAGCAAACATGGCACATAGTGAGCTCTGGGTTCACAAGGCCTGGGGAAAAGATGAGAAGGTTGTGAACCTGGTTTCCTCCATCTCCCCTGGAGAAAATGGAGCAAGACCAGCCTGAGATTAAGTTAGATCAGATCTTTCATTTGGATGGTGGAGGTACATCATACCTTGTTGTTCAGACTTTCTAGTGAACATATGTAAATTTTCATAATGCAGGATAAAAAGTAATCCTTAGAAAAGAAAGCTTATCTCTTTTACTAAAAACAAATTAAAAAGCATTTAAAGTTTTGGCATGTCAGGTGAAAGCTTATGGATGTGGAAGGCATTTGAAGGGAAAGATGGTCTGGGATGAAGACAACCAGTACTGAACAAGGGTAGAAAATCAAATGCCAGTCAAGAAGAAAATGGATATGAAGGCATAGCTTCCTAAGCCCTGACATTTTTGCAGACCTTTTAGATGGTAAGATGGTCTTGGGCTCCCATAGATGCCATCAGATGAGGGCAGGCTGGGCCCAGCTGAAAGAGGAGGTGGTGAGAGAGTAGCCCTCTCCTGTTGGAACGCTGCCATTCTCCGTGGAAGAGCCCCATGGTACAGTTTCTCACGGTCTTGGATTGTGGTCAGAATAGCTCACACAGCACTCCTAGTGTATTGGAGTTTATGACAGACTTCATTGAATGAGGCTTTAACTTCCAGGGGAAAAAAAAGACGACTCACACAAAATCCATAAAATTGGTCATGGGAATTCTCAGAATAGGCCTAAGTACTCTTTCGAAAATGATGGAACATAGCTGTTCATGAGTTCCATGTGGCATTTTGGATCTATGGCTTTCAGTTTTTCTTTGTTTTCCACGTCACATCTTGATGTACTATTCTTATAGCAAGCAGAAGTCTCAGCATGAAATAAGTATTTTTTATGCAAAAACAACCCACAGACCTATAACGATCACATTATGTGAATTCTACAGACTTGTGACCTCTGCTTATGCTTTCAACATGTATGAACACTGTCCCAGTGTCTAAAACAAAACAAATGTGGTGTGTGTGTGTATGTGTGTGTTTCCTCCCCTCAGAGATAACAAAAGGCAAAAGGCAAACCTCATTCTTATCAGAACATTGGCTCAGTGGAGGTCCAATTGCATGGGGCTTTAATTGATTTGTGGCTATGATAGAGAGCAAGTCTTCAAGGAGCCTTTTGTTCCTTTTCCCACAATATAAAAATCTGACTACATTCTGCTGAGGATTTTTCTCTGTCTCTTTTCTTACAAAAAAAAAAAAAAAGGTCAATTCCTGGCGTGGTGCCTTGGCTGCTTAGCAAGACGAAAGAAAGTCAAGAAATTTCCATTACGCCCATTTGGGTTTGTGTGGAACAGAGTATAAGCTCAGACATGAGTCGCCTCTGTCTGCCTTCCCTAGGTCGCCAGTCCTCTCCTCTTTCTAGGGCTTGCTTCAAAGTCCCAAATAAATCCTAGAACCATACAGGTCCTGACTCTTCCCTAATCTCTCACCTTTGAAATTATACTTCCCAGGTAGAGGTAAAGGCAGTGCTCAGCCACCTCAAGAAGCTGCTCAGAAGTCCAACTCTCTCAGCCAGGGATCTACAGGCAGCAGCTGCAGAGAGCCAAGACAGAGACCCCAGACCACCTTCATGTCAACAGCTGATCAGGCACCTCCTCCTGAACTTCCTGCTCTGGGCTCCTGGAGGCCATGCGATTGCTCGAGAAGTCATCACCCTTGTAAGTCTCCCCTTTAATAGTGTGCTAATTCTCATTTGCATTCCAGGTATGAGGATTGCCTGGCCTTTGACAAGTATGTGTACCAGGGTGCTGTCCAAATGGATGGACAGGCAATGAAGTTGAAAGTTGGGATGGACCCCAGAGCCTGCCCCTTGTGACACCTTCATAATAAGGAAGAAAATGGAGGCTCTGAAAAAAGAGGTCACAATTACTGTCAGAGTCCATAGTAAAGCTAGGTCTTCTGTCTTCCCATGTACTTACTCTTTCAGTTACATTCGTCATGAAGACAGACAAGACTTCAGTGAGAAGTGTTCACTATAGCAATCCAAAAAATTTTGTTAATTAAAAAAACAGTGTTTGCTAATTACAAAGAATTCTTTCTGAAACCCAGCTGACATGAGGGATAAAGAATGGTCCAAGTCAAAAGTGAGTATCATTCATGGCATTGGGTTAGGCAATGACTTCTTGGATAATGTCCCCAAAGGCACAGGCACCACCAACAAAAAATAGATAAACTGAAATTCATCAAAATTAAAACATGTTGTTCATCAAAGATACAAGCAAGATAGTGAAAAGACAAACTCAGGAATGGGAAGAAAATATTTGGAAATCACGTATCTGACAAAGGGGTTAGTATCCAGAATATATTGGGAATTCTTACAACTCAACAACAGCAAAAACCCAATTCAAAAATGGACAACAGATCATAAATAGCTAATAACCACCTGAAAAAATGCTCAACATTATTAGCCATTAGGGAGGTGCAAATTAAAAACCCATGATGAGGTAACATTCCACACCCTCTAGGATGGCTATTACAAACAAAATGGAAAAAACAAGTGTTGGTGAGGATGTAGAGAAATTGGAACACTCCTATATTTCCAGCTGGGAATGCTAAAATGGTACAGCCACTGTGGAAGAGTTTGATAGTTCCTGAAAAAGTTAAACATAGAATTACTATATGATCTGGCAATTCTACTTCTGTGTAAAAGAATTAATAGAATTAAACACTTGGCCACCCTGTTCATAACAGCATTATTCACAATAGCCAAAAGGTAGAAACAACCCAAGTGTCCATCAACAGTTAAATGGATAAATAAAATATGGTCTGTATATACAATGGGGTATTTTTGAGCCTTAAAAAAGAATGAAATTCTGATATATGCTACCACATGGATGAACCTTGAGGACATTATTCTAAGTAAACTAAGCCAGACACAAAAGGACACATGCTATATGATTCACTTTTATGAGGTACCTAGAATATGCAAATTTATAGAGACAAAATGTAGAATAGAGGTTACCAGGAGCTGGGCAGGGGAGAGGAATGGAGAGTTGTTTTGGATAATGAAAAAAAGTTCTAGAAATGGATAGTAGTGATGGTTGTACAATATTGTGAATTTACTTCATGCCAATGAACTGTCCACTTCAAAAGGGTTAAAAGACCAAATTTAAGAAGCGTCCACATGCTAGCTTTTGGAATTTTTATTTGCTTTTGTTTTTATTTTTTACTGACATATAATATACATACAGAAAACATACAGCTTGATTAATGTTCATAAACCAAAAATAACCATGTAGCCAGCAACCAAATCAGGAATGTTCTCAGCATCCAGAGAGCCCCTTCTTGCTCCTTTCCCTGGGCAGGTTCTGTTTGAATGTGAATATGAAGAGAGTCCCAGTGATAAGTAGGACTGCCAAGAACCTCAGAAACCAGCACCCAGGAGGTTCTCAGTCCTGGTAAAACAGTCAGCATGGAGCAGGCAGGCCACAGCAGCCAGCCTGTTAGTCCTGCCTCTCATGTTCAGACAGAAGGCTAAGAGCTAAAAAAATGTCCATGTGTCCATAGACCTTGATATCAACCAACATTACCTCTGGCCAGCTATAAGTAATAATAGTCACTTTTCAGCCACCATCTCAGCCAAGTGATCAAGGTCAACATGACAGTCATAAGACATGTTGACTATAAGTACCCTTAATATAATGTGATGAAAATGGCACTTCTGTGATCTTCCTCCCCTAAACTTTTATAATCCCAGTCTAATAATGAGAAAAACAAATGACAAAAATACCTATGTAGCACACTTCAAAACTGTCCAGGCCATCATCAAAAGGAAAGTGTTAGAAACTGTCAAAGCCAAGAGGAGCATAAGGAGACATGAAAACTAAATATAATGTAGTATTTTAGATATTATCCTGGAACAGAAAAAGGACATTATGGAAAAACTGGGGAGATGAGAAAAAGTCTGTCCTTTGGTTAATAAAATGTATCCATATCAGTTTATTAATTGTGATAAATGTACTATACTAATTTAAGATGTTAATGGAAAACCAGATGTCAGAGATATGGGATCTTTCTGTATTATCTTTTCAGTAAACTAGAAGTCTAAAACTGTTCTAAAATTAAAAGCTATTTCAAAAAGTCAACAGCAGGTGCTTTTGAATCATGAAGGTATAGGAGCCATTTTTGTCACCTGAAACAAATGAAATATGATGAGACAAATGAAAATGGAAACAACTTTCCAGAATTTATGACACACAGCAAAAGCAGTTGTAATAGGGAAGTTCATAGCATACAGCTCCTAAGATCCAGGAACAAGGCAAGGATGCCTACTCTCACCACTTTTATTCAGCGTAGCACTAGAGGCCCTGCCCACAGCAATCAGACAAGATAAAGAAAAGACATCGAAATTGGTAAGGAAGAAATAAAACTGTCACTATTTGCAGATGACATGATACTATATTTAAGAAACCATAAAGACTCCACCAAAAAACTATTAAGACTAATAAATGAATTCAGTAAAGTCACAGGATACAAAATTACCCTACAGAAATGAAACATCAAAAAGTGAACAGTCCCATTTACAATTGCATCAAAAAGACTAAAATACATAGGAATAAATTTAACCGAAGAGATGAAAGGCCTGTACTCTGAAAACTATAACATACTGATGAAAGAAATTGAAGACAGTACAAATAAATGGAAAGATATTCCATATTCATTGATTGGAAGAATTAATATTGTTACAGTTATTACCCAAAGCAATCTGCGGATTCATTGCAATCCCCATTAAAATACCAATGGCATTTTTCACAGAACTAGAACAAACAATCCTAAATTTTGTATGGAACCACAAAAGATCCCAAATAGCCAAAGTAGTTTTGAGAAAGAACAAAACTAGAGGTATCACATGCCCTGATTTCAAACTATACTACAAAGCTTTAGTAATTAAAATAGTATGGAACTGTCACAAACAGACATATAGATCAATGGAATAGAGAGTTCAGAAATAAATCCACATATATACAGTTAATCTGAAAAAATGGAGGCAAGAATATACAATGGGGAAAAGACAATAAATGGTGTTGGGAATACTGGACCACTATCTTATACCATATGTAAAAATAAATTCAAAATGGATTAAAGACTTGAATGTAAGACCTGAAACCATATAACTCCTAGAAGAAAAAACATAGGCAGTAAGCTCTTTGACATCATTCTTAGTGGTGTTTTTTTGGACCAGTTTCCTCAGGCAAGGGCAACAAAAGCTAAAATAAAACAAATGGGATTATGTCAAACTAAAAAAGCCTTTTCGTGGTGAGGGAAACCATCAACAAAATGAAAAAGTAACCTACTGAATGGGAGAAGATATTTGCAAATCATACATCTGCTAAGGGGTTAATATCCAAAATATATAAAGAACTTTCACAACTTTAAAAAAATTGATTAAAGTTGGGCAGAGGACTTAAAAAGACATTTTTCCAAAGAAATACAGATGGCCAAGAGACACTTGAAAAGATGCTCATCATCACTAGCCCTCAGGGAAATGCAAATCAAAACTACAATGGGATATCACCTCACACCTATCAGATAGGCTGTCATCAAAAGGACAAAAAGGAAGAGTTGACAGGGATATGGAGAAAAGAGAACCTTATATACCCTGTAGGTAAGAATGTAAATTGGTGCTGCCACTATAGAAAACAATATGGAAGTCACTCAGAAATTTAAAAATACAACTACCATACCATCAAGGAATTCTACTTCCAGGTATTTATCTGAAGAAAATGAAAACATCTATTCGAAGAGATAACACGTTGCACCCCTATGTTCATTGTAGCGTTATTTACAATAGCCCAGATATGGAAGCAACCTAAGTGTCCGTCAATAGATGAATGTATAAAAAGGTTATATATGGTATGTATATGGACTGTTATTACTCAGCCATAAAAAAATGAAAAAAAATGAAATCTTGCCATTTACAAACACATGGATAGACCTTGAGGGTATTGTGCTAAGTGAAATAATAAAGAGAAAGACTAAAAAATAATAATAAAAGAGAAAGATAAATACCAGATGATTTCACTTATATGTGGAGCCTAAAAAAACGGGCGCCTGGATGGCTCAGCTGGCAGAGCATGTAACTCTTGATCTCAGGGTCATGAGTTCAAGCCCTACAAGAGCTTACCTTAGATAGATAGATAGATAGATAGATAGATAGATAAAATGTCTTTAACTATTAAGAAAAAAGTAAAAATTAAAAACAAAACAAATGAATAAGAAAAAGTGGAAACGGGCGCCTGGGTGGCGCAGTCGGTTAAGCGTCCGACTTCAGCCAGGTCACGATCTCACGGTCCGTGAGTTCGAGCCCCGCATCAGGCTCTGGGCTGATGGCTCGGAGCCTGGAGCCTGTTTCCGATTCTGTGTCTCCCTCTCTCTCTGCCCCTCCCCCGTTCATGCTCTGTCTCTCTCTGTCCCAAAAATAAATAAACGTTGAAAAAAAAAAAATTAAAAAAAAAAAAAAAAAGTGGAAACAGACTCATAGATACAAAGAACAAACTGATAGTTACCAGAATGGTGGTTAGGGAGTGTGGGGGGTGGGGGTGGGGGGGCAAAGTAGATGAAGGGGATTAAGAAGTACAAATTTACAGTTATAAAATAAGTAAGTCATAAATTCTGGTTCAAGATGGCAATGTAGGAAGACACCTATTCCACAGACATACCAAACCTATGCCTATTTATAGAGCAATTCCTCCTGAAAAACTGAAGGCTGACTGAAAAGCTTCTGCACAACAAAAGATAGGCCATAGAGAATGGCAAGAGAGATGGAGACATGGTAATAAAGGGAACACACACTGCAAACTACAGTGGAGAGGGTCCCTCAGTACCATAAGTAGATTCATCTGCCCTGGGGCACAGAAAAAAAAAAGTCATGGTTTAAAAGGCTAACTAAAATATAGAGGAATTAGCCCTAGACCCCTGCCAAATGGTGGGGGAGCTGCTGGAATTCTTTGGGTTTGAGAGGCTGGTGAGCACCATGATTTACGTTCTCCCTTCATCTTCATAGCATAGACTGGCCAGTATTTGGGCACCACAGCCAGCCTGCCACCTCAGCAAGCCCCATGCCTCTAGCCCACACAGCACCAGACACCTGTGAAATAGGAAAAAACAAAAACAAAAAACAAAAACCTGTGGTTTAAAAGAACAATTAGAACATAAAGGCTCCAGCTCTAGAACCCTGCCAGTGTGTGTGTTTTGGGGGGTAAGGGGTGAGGGGTGGTCTGGTGGAGCTCTCTGGATCAAAGAGCCTGTCAAGTGCCATGGTTTACACTCCCCCTCCACCTCGGTAGCATGGATGGGAGCAGGGTCCGGGTGCCCCAACCAGCCTGTCACCACAGTGAGCCTGGGTCCCTAGCCCATACTAACCCAAGCCTTCCCACCAAGGTGGCCTCAGCACAGTGCCGACAAGGGTACCCCTGGTCAGCATTCACTGTAGCTCTAGCCATCTCACCAAGGTGACACAGATGCAGGACAGCACTACTTTGGTTCCAGACAATTTGCTAAGATACCCCCAGTGCAGGGCATCCTGGGCCCTCCCAGCCTATTCCCACCTTGGCCTCTGCTGCCCCATCAGGAGCCCCTTGTACTGAGCATCTTGGGACTGCAACCTACCTAGACACAGATCTAAGCAGCCAGCCAAAGTCACCAGGCCTACATTGTCTACACAGAAGATGGCCGTTCTTTCAGGTTGAGGAGAATTAACTGTTTAACTGAATTCATCAAAATACAGGCCAGGCAAAATGAAGAGATGGAAAAATATGCTCCAAACAAAATAACAAGCACAAAACTCAGGAAAAAAGCTAAATGAAATGGAGATTACCAGTCTTCCTGATAAGGAGTTCAAAGTAATGATCCTAGAGATACTCACCAGAATGGAGAGAAAATTCAGTTAATTTACTGAGAACTTTAACAAAGACATAGATAATATAAAAAAGAATGAATCAGAGGCACCTGAGTGACTTAGTTGTTTAAGTGTCCAACTCTTGGTTTTAGCTCAGGTCACAATCTCACAGTTCATGGGTTAGGGCTCCATGCTGACATTGCAGAGCCTGCTTGGGATTCTCTCTCTGTCTCTCAAAAATAAATAAATAAACTTAAAGAATGAATCAATGAAAAATAAATAAATGAAAAATACATTAGAGGAAATCAACAGTAGATTAGAAGAATGGATCAGTGATCTGGAAGACAGGGTAATAGAACAACACCCAAGATGAACAGAAGACTTTTTTTAAATGAGGTTAAGGGCTGTCTTGGACAACATCAAGTGAACAAACAGAAGAAGAGAGAAAGGGGCAGAAAATTTATCTGAAGAAATGATAGCTGAAAACTTCCCTAAAGTGGGGAAAGAAACAGACATCCAGGTTAAGGAAGCACAAAGAATTTCAAACAAGATGAACCAAAGGAAGTCCACACCATGACCATACTAATTTAAAATGTTAAAGATTAAAGATGAAGAGAGAATTTTAAAAGTAAGAAGAGAGAGACAACTAGTAACATAAAGGGAAACTCCATAAGGCTTTCAACTGACTTTTCAGCAGAGACTTTGCCAGGTCAGAAGGGAGTGGCAGCATGATAGATTCAAAAGGATGAAAGGGTAAAAAAAACATACAAGCAAGAATACTCTCTTGGAAGATTATCATTCAGAATTGAAAGAGAGTTTCCCAGAGAAAAGTCAAAGTAGTTCATCATCACTAAACCAGCCTTACAAAAAAAATGTTAAAGGGAATTCTTTAAGTGGAAATAAAAGGCCATAATCAGAAATAAGGAAATTATAAAAGGAAAAACTTTCATGAGTAAAAGGAAACACATAGTAAAGATAGAACAATAACTTATAACTTGAAGGTTATGAGACAAAAGTAGCAAAAAGTAGTAGTACATATATAACCTTGGATGGGATGGTAAAAAGGAAGTTCTTTTAGAATGTGTTCAAACTAAATGACTATCAATTTAATGTAGATTGCTATATAACTAGAATGTTATGCACGAACCTCATCGTAGTCATTAACTAAAAACCTATAGTAGATACACAAAAAATAAAGAGAAAGAAAGCCAAGCATAACACTAAAGAAAGCTGTCAATCATAAGGAAAGAGAAGGAGAGATGAAAGAAATAGAGAAGAACTACAAAAACAACAGAAAACAATGAACGAAATGGCAATATATACATACCTATCAATAATTACTTTAAATGTAAATGGTCTAAATGCTCCAATTAAAAGACAATAGGTGATAAAGTGGATTTAAAAATACTTAAGACCCTCATCTACATGCTGCCTACAAGAGACTCATTTCAGACCTAAAGACACAGACTGAAAGTGAAGGAATGGAAAAAGATATTTCATGCAAATGGAAACAAAAAAAAGAAGAAAAGTGAGGTAATAATACTCATATGAGACAAAATAGGTTTTAAAACAAAGACTGTAACAAGAGACAACGGCATTATGTAATGGTAAAGGGATTAATCTACCAAGAGGGTATAATAATTATAAATATCTATGTACCCAACACTGAAGCATCTAAATACATAAAGCAAATATTAACAGACATAAAGGGAGAAATTGCTAATAATAGTAGGGGACTTTAATATCCCACTTATTCCAATAACTAGATCACCCAGGCAGAAAGTCAATAAGGAAACAGTATCTTTGAATGACCCTCTAGACCAGATGGACTTACATAAATACAGAACATCACACCCCAAAATACCAGAATACACAATCTTTTCAAGTGCACATAGAACATTATCCAAGATAAATCACTCGTTAGGCCACAAAACAGGTCTCAGTAAATTTAAGAAGATTGAAATCATACCATGCATCTTTCCCAACAACCATGGTATGAAACTAGAAATCAATAACAAGAAAAAATGAAAAGAAAAATAAGAAACAAACATGTGGAGGCTAAACAACCTGCTGTTAAACAACCAATGGGTCAATGAAGAAAATCAGAGAGGCTATCAGAAAAATACACAGAGACAAGATGCAAACACAGTGGTCCAAAATCTTTCAGATGCCGTGAAAGTAGTTCTAAGAGGAAAGTTTATAGCAATACAGATCTACTGTAAGAAACGAAAAAAAAATCTCAAACCATCTAAACTTACACCTAAAGGAACTTGAAAGAGAACAAAGCCCAAAGTTAGTGTAAGGAAAGAAATAATGAAGATCAGAGCAGAAATAAATGAAATTGAGAGTAAAAAAAAAAAAGGAAAGGAAAGGAAAAAAAAAGATCAGTGAACCCAAGAGCTAGTTCTTGGAAAAGTTAGACAAAATTGGTAAACCTTTAGGCAGAAAAAGAAAAAACTGAAATAAAAAAAAAAATCAGAAATGAAAGAGGACAGGGCAACTGGGTGGCTCAGTTGGTTAAGCACCCAACTTTGGCCCAGGTCATGATCTCGTGGTTTGTGAGTTTGAGCCCCTGTCAGGCTCTATGCTGACAGAACCTGCTTTTGATTCTGTGTCTCCCTCTCTCAATGCCCCTGCCCCGCTCATTCTCTGTCTCTCTCTCAGAAATAAAAAAATAAACATTAGAAATGAAAGAGGAGAAGTAACAATCAGAACCACCAAAATACAAAGGATTATGAGACTATTATGAAAAATTACATGCCAACAAATTGAACAATCTAGAATAAATAAATTCCCAGAAACATAATCTTCCCAAATTGAATCAGGAAGAAATAGAAAATATGAACATACTAATTACTATAATGAAGTTGAATCAGTTTTCAGAAAACTTTCAGCAAATAAAAATCTATGACCAAATGGATTCACTGGTGAATTCTTCCAAACATTTAAAGAAAAGTTAATACCTATTCTCTTCAAACCATTCCAAAAATATGGAAGAGGAAGGAAAACTTCCAAATACATTCTATGAGGCCATTACCCTCATACCAAAACCAAAGGCACAAAAAAAAGAAAATTACAGGCCAATATTATTGACGAACATAGATTCAAAATTCCTCAGCAAAATATTAGCAAATTGAATTGAATTTTCAGTTTCACATGGAACATTGTCCAGATCACACATTAGGCCATAAAACAGAATTAAAAGTACAGTTTCCCATGGGGTGCCTGGGTGGGTCAGTCATGGCAAACGCAGTCAAAGCCATGACTTTGGCTCAGGTCATGATCTTGAGTGGTTTGTGAGTTTGAGCCCCACGTCAGGCTCTGTGCTGACAGCTCGGAGCCTGGAGCCTGCTCCAGATTCTTTATCTCTCTCTTTGCCCCTCTCCCCCTCATTCATTCTCTCTCTCTCTCTCTCCCTCTCTCCCTCTCACCCTCCCTCCCTCTCCTTCTTCCGTCTCCCTCTCCCTCCCCCTCCCTCTCCCTCTCTCAAAAATGAAAACAAATTTTTTAAAGTACAATCCCCATGATCAAGTGGGATATATGCCACGGATGCAAGCATAGTTCAATACTTGTAAATCAATCAATGTGATATACCACATTAACAGAATAAAGCATAATAATCATAGTCATTTTAATGTTTGCAGAAAAAGCACCTGACAAAATTAAGCACCCATTTATGATAAAAACTCTCAACAGAATAGGTTTAAATGGAAGGTATCTCAATAAATGACAAACCCACAACTAACATCATACTCAATAGAGAAAGTTAAACTGAGAGCTTTTCCTCTAAGATTGGGAACAAAGCAAGGACATCTACTGTTGCCAGTTTTATTCAAAATAGTACTGGAAGTCCTATCTACAGCAGTCAGACAAGAAAAAGAAATAAAATGCATCCATATTGATAAGGAAGAAGTAAACTGTCACAGTTTGCACATATGACATGATGCCATACATAGAAAACCATGGACTCTACCAGCAAAACTATTAGAATTAATAAATGAGGGGTGCCTGGGTGGTGCAGTCTGTTAAGTATCAGGTCAGATCATGATCTCATGGTTTGTGAGTTTGAGCCCTGCATCAATCAGGCTGTCTGCTGTCAGCACAGAGCCCGTTTTGGATCCTCTGTCCTCCTCTCTCTCTGCCACTCCACTGCTCGTGCTCTCTGTCTCAAAAATAAATAAACATTTTTTAAAAAGTAAAATTAAAGAATAAATGAATTCCGTAAAGTTTCAGGATACAAAATTAATATGCAGAAATCTGTTGCATTTCTATATACTAACAAGAAAATAGCAGAAAGAAAAAGAAGACAACTCCATTTACAGTTGCACCAAAAAGATTGAATACCCAGGAATAAACTTAACCAAGAAGTTGAAAGACCTATACTCTGAAAACTACTTTCATCAATGAAAGATCTCAAACAATCTAACAGTACTACTTTGATGAAAGAAATTGAAGATGACACAAACTGAAAAATATACCATGCTCATAGCTTGGAAGAATTAATGTCCATATTACCCAAAGCAGTCTGTAGATTCAGTGCTATTCCTATCAAAATACCAATAGTATTTTTCACAGAACTACAACAAATAAACTGAACGTTTGTATGGAACCACAAAAGACACTGAATAACCAAAGTAATCTTGCGAAAGAACAAAGCCCAGTCCCAGATTTCAAGATATACTACAAAGCTATAATAATCAAAACACTATGGTACTGGCTCAAAAATAGACACACAGATAATTGGAACAGAGCAGAGATCCCAGAAATAAACCCATACTTATATGGTCAACTAATCTATGACAAAGGCAAGAATCTACAATGGGGAAAAGACAGTCTCTTCACTAAATAGTGCTGGAAAAACTGGACAACTACATGCAAAAGAATGAAACTGTACCACCGTCTTACACCATACACAAAAAAAAGACCCAAAATGGATCAAAAACAAATATGAGACCTACAACCATAAAACTCCCAGAAGAAAACATAGGTAGTAATTCCTTTGACATTGATCTCAGCAACATTTTTCTAGATATGTCTCCTCAGGCAAGGGAAACAAAAGCAAAAATAGACAATTGGGATTATACCAAAGTAAAAAGCTTTCAGAGTGAAGGAAACCATTAACAAAATGAAAAGGTAATCTACTAAATGGAAGAAGATATTTGCAAATGATATCTGATAAAAAGCTAATATCCACAATATATAAAGAACTTACACAAGTCAACACCAAAAATGCAAATTATCCAATTAAAATGGGTAGAGGACCTGAATAGACATTTTTCCTAAGAAGGACATACAGATGGCCAACAGACATGAGGAGATGCTCAGTATCCCTAATCATCAGGGAAGTGTGAATCCAAATCACGGTGACATGCCACCTTAGACCTTGTCTGAATGGCTAAAATTAAGACAAAACCAAGTGTTAGTGAGGATGTGGAGAAAAAGGAAACCTCGTGCACTGTTTGTGGGAATATAGATTGGTGCAGCCACTGTGGAAAACAGTATGAAGGTTCCTCAAAAATTTCAAAATAGAATTATTTTACAATCCAGTAATTCCATTACTGGTTGTTTGCCTAAAGAAAACAAAAACACAAATTTGAAAAGATACATGCACCCGTATGTTTTTTGCAGCATTATGTACAATAGCCAAGATATGGAAATACCCTAAGAGTCCATCAGTAGATAAATGGATAAAGAAGTGATATATGTACACAATGGAATATTATTCAGTCATAGAAAAGAATGAGATCTTGCCATTTGTGACAACATGTGTAGACCTAGAGGGTATAATGCTAAGTGAAATATGTCACACAGAGAAAGACAAATATCATACAACTTCACTTATATGTGGAATCTAAAAAATAAAACAAATGAATAAAGTCCATGAGGCTGTCATGTACAGCATGGGAAATATAGTCAATATTATTGTAATAACTTTGTGTGATGACAGATGATAACTAGATATCACATCATTTCATAATGTATAAAAATATTAAATCACTATGATGTAAACCTGAAACTGATAGGATATTAGTTTTTCAACTAATTATTTTTCAACATTATAAGTCAACAGCAGGCACTTTTGAATCATGAAAGCATTGGTGGCATTTTTTGTCACCTGATCTCTGACCTTCTGTCCTTGTCCTCAGTACCTGTGGATGGAATCACAGCCCTGAGGGGAGCCTTTTCAGGCTGGCAGCTGGGACTCAAACCCTTCCTCCCGGAGCCTGTGCCCTCCTTCTCCCTGGGGAACTCCTGTTCTGCTGGTCTCCAATTCTGTCACCTTGGGAATGGAGAAGCAGACCCTTGCTGGAGTTTGCCTTGCTTTACAGGCCAGAGAGATGATGGTGGGCCTGGCCTTGCTCATGGGGTGTGAAAGGAAGAAAGTGGCCCAGAGAATGCTCCTCAGAGACACCCAGTTATTCCAGTCACATATTCACCCATTCTGGGGAAACAGTCACATTCAGAATGGACCACCTTTAAGTCTCTCCCACAGAGAAGCTGCCGTGAATAAGGAGCTAGAGTATTCCACAAATTCAGGTTGTGCCGTGCATTCTCACAAAATAGTCCAGCTGCAGACCTGTGCGTGAGGCTGAGGGAAGTTTGAAAACCCAGTGAATCTTCATAAAGTATCGTAAGTCAGCTCAGCTGCAAAAAAAAAAAAAAAAAATCATTGAAGGAAAAGCACCAATGTTCCTCTTTACACATTGGCCTCTTAGCAGGTGCTAGCTGTCTGGGCACCTTGGAGCCCATCATGGCCGAGAGAGCCTCCTAGACACTGTCCTTGCAGGTGTTTTGAAACTATTTTTAGTAACATACCACACTTCTTAACTGGAAGGCTTCCTGCAGTGGCCCCATGACAGGTTGAAGACAGCCTGGCTAATGCAGCTACAAACAGAACAGAGGGCAGGAGTCCTCCACACGGTGCCAGCTTCTCATGGGTTTCTCCTCGTCCCCCCATCTCATCAGTTCCTCTCTCTGGAAGCACCCTGGCAGGAGCCCTGGGCCAGGCTGCTTGGCTGGGAGCAGGCAGTGGCCAGATGGTAGAAGTGTTGGCTTTGGTAGGACGGCCTCTCTCTTCCAGCTGCCCTGAGGACCCCAGCCCTGACCCAGCTTTGATGTGAACTCAGGCCCGAGCAGAGCAGTTCCTGGGCCTGTGCCCTATCTTATCCCTCTTCTCCCAGCACCAGCTTTGGGGAGCACTCTATGCTGTGGACAGAGGGGGCTGCGTGTCTGAACCCTGTCTCTTGAGGCCTCCATATGTTCCTGTGCCCCAGCCTTTGCCGTAGGACACTCCCTACGAACCACTTCCTTTGGCTCCTGCACAGGCCCCAGCGATCAGCTTCTGCCTGTCCTGGGCTTCTGAGAATTTCCACTGAACTCATTCTTCAGAAGCCCTGTCTCTTCTCGTGCAGTCTTCTCCTCCTCTGGCTCCTACGTTTCTTGCCCCACTCACTTGTTTGCCATCTTCACGTGCTCCCTTCCTCTGCACCTCTTTGACCCGGATGAGGCACAAGCAGCTCCGGCGGTGTTCGGTTTCCTCCTGCCCCTGAGGCTTGCTCTCTCTGCCTTCTGTCCTGCTCTGAGCTCATGTTTCTCCCTCCTTCTCCTTCTGTCTTTGTTGCCAGACCACAGCAGTCACAGGTAAAAAGTTAGCTAGCATCTGAAACGCAGAGTTAAGTTCTGTAGTTGTTGAACTCAAATGAACTTAAGTTCAGCCAACAATGTAGATTGCCTACTTCAGCTGCAGGGAGGTGGACACGTGTGACTAGAGACCGTGAGTGGAACAGTGTGGAGGTTGAGCTGTCTCATAAAGATGACACGAGGTCCAAGTGGCCGGCCTCCACAGTCAGCTGTCATGGCTGTGCCACTGCGGTGCTTCCAGCCCAATGGAGGCCCTGGGATCAATGGCAGTCTCTCTGCACTTGGGGTCTAGGAAGTACATTAACTCTTTTAAGGTGTCTCAGGTAGGCTTATGCAGTTTCATCCACAGAGACAGACTGTGTCTGACAGAGGTTACCCACAGCATCTGTGATTCTGAATAAAAACCATGCAGTGGTAATATGGACACCAAGAGCCACAGTGAACCCCACCTAGGCTGGTGGCCTGCCCCCCACCCCCCAGCAGAGCCCCTCCCAGCTGAGGTTGAAGAGAGCTAATGCCATCAAGGTATGCCCCACGGTATCCTGTGCTGCCTGAGCATGTGCCTTGACTGCCGGTCAGAGGTGGTGGCCCTGGATTGAAGGGTATCCAGGGCCACGCGATAGTCCGAGGGCGGTCGGTCACCCTACCAGAAGGCCCCCAGTGGCGATGGAGAGGAAGCTGACCTTTGGCTGCTGTGGCTAATCAAATATTTGAGTGGTCTATAGAAACTGCCACACACAAAATGAATATGTACATTACTGTCAAAATCAGGGCTTCTTAATGTGCTTCTGTCTAAAAAAATCACAGCAAACTCAACACAATTCAGTTGTGAGATTCCCACCCTTCCCTTTTTGCTGAGCTGAAATTCTTAGGAAAATACACCTAAGAATGCCTTGAGGCTGTATTTAGCAGAACTAACAATTCCTGTGTTTCCTGCTTCCCTTGAGAATCAGGTGTTAAAACCTTAGATGTCTATTAAAAAGCAAGTGGGCCCAGGTTGCTAGCCCAAGAATGCCATTTATAAAGCTGTTTGTGTGAAAACAGGTGGCATTTTCCTTTCAGCACTTTCCAGTTCTCATATTCGTGTGAGCCTTTTGCAGACAGGCTGCAGCACGGCTTGCCTCTGCTTCCCCACAGCAAATACTCGCACAGCCTGTGACTGGCATTCCAGGAAATGTGGGGCTTATTTGTAGCCTTTGTGAGTCTGGGGCCATTCTGTCAGAAGAGGGTGATCATTAGGAAATGACTCTGCTCCCTGGATGGCCAACCTCTGAGAACAGACTGGCTTTGCTCATCACCTTGAAAACAAAACGAGAGTCATTGAAAGCTAACAGGAATGCAGCTGCTTTTCGGGGAAGGACGGGTCCGGTTGGTCCACTGGACAAAGAGATGAATCTGTCTAGTTAGTGTTTTAGTTTTCTTTCTCCTCTGTACTCATTGCAGATGGCTCCAACCGATGAGCTAAGCCACGAGATTGCTGGCTTTCTTGACCAGACCTTGTACAGATGGGATCGCCTCTGCCTGGAAGCACCTAGGTCAAGAAAACTGGCCCGAGAGCTCCTGGCTGAGCTGCACGCTCACATCCAGCATCGGCCAGCTGCACATGGAGCTGCCGTGCATGCAGCAGGCTCCCCGAGATCTCGTGACGAAACAATGAGACTGATTCGTCGTGGAACGAGTAGTGAGGATGAGCCATAGACATCTTGGTGAGAGCTGCTAGAACACATTTTATGAAGTCAGAAGACAAATTCCTTAGCCCAAACTCAGTCTGGCTTATTAGTTCATGACTAGATTGTGCCTTGAGCATTCCCTACCTGCTCAGCCCAGCTGCCAGAGAATCACTGAAGACAAGCCTTGAATAGGAGAACACTTTCATTTCCCTTTTTCCTTATATCAAATGAAGATACACAACTATTACTTGAGTGGTTCAAAGTCTTTGGACCGAGAAATTGGTCATGAACCACTGATCAGTTTAGAAGTAACTTAGTCCTTTTCCACAGATCTCTTTTTTCAGAAATCAGGCTACTGTTATTGGTGTTTCTTTTAATCCACAGGGCTTTGAGATAAAGCCACACTCTTGCTTCCCTAAGAAATTCTTCACTAAGGAGTCTCTCGGGCACCTCCGAGGGGAAGCAGAGGCCATCAGGCCCAGTAGCAAGTGGTAGTGACTGGGGCCACTGCTGTGGTGGGCAGTCAAGCCAGCTCGGCTGTGGAGAACGGCACTGCTTAGCAATGAAATAAAGCCGGTTCCAATGCTAACTCTTTTTGCTTTCTGTTTGCTAAACACTCCCACCAAGGGAGCTCACATTGCCTCAGAGAGGACTGATGTGAGAATATAGGATATGTTCTGGAAGAAGACATTATATTTCAGTTGTCTAATTAACTGAGGTGGGAATTAGAAATTCCTAATAAAGAATAGGTAACCCCAGGGGCGCCTGGGTGGCTCAGTTGGTTGAGCATCTGACTTCAGCTCGGGTCATGATCTCACGGTTTGTGGGTTTGAGCCCCACGTTGGGCTCTGTGCTGACAGCTTGGAGCCTGGAGCCTGCTTCTGATTCTGTGACTCCCTCTCTCTCTGCCCCTCCCCTGCACATGCTCTGTCTTTCTCTGTCTCTCAAAAATAAATAAATATTTTAAAAAATTAAAAAAAAAAGAATAAGTAACCCTAATATTTATTTCACATCCATTGAAAATTTTTTCCCCTTCCAAGTTTGTTTTTTTTTCTTACATGAGCTAAAATCCTTCCAAGACCTCACTTTTTCTTTTTTTTTTTTTTTTTAAGTTTAATCTGCGAATGAGCAAGCAGGAGAGGGGCAGAGGGAGAGGGAGAGAATCCCAAGCAGGCACTATCAGTGCAGAGTCCGACGTGGGGCTCAAACTCAACAAACCATGAGATCATGACCTGAGCTGAGACCAAGACACCCAGGTGCTCCTCAAGTTTATTCTTCATATGCATTGATTGTGTACTCTTTTGTGTGTACACACTCTTTTGTGTGGGTCGAATCAGTCAGGACTTTTATGGCTACTTTGTGTTAGTAATCTCTGAGTCTCCTGCAATTTGAGCTCAGGTGTGAGTAGCGTTTTGTTGTATTAGAGGTCGTGGTTTTAGGGGAGTTTCCGTTTCGGTATATGGATCTACCTAAGGATCTGAAAAATTCAAGAACTTTTAACTTTTGAGAAATACTGCAGTTTGAACAGTGCACTGATAAAATACTTCAGTCATGACTACCAGCATTCTTACTTTCATAGAAAAAGTCTTCCTCAAAATGTGTAGTAGTTTTGATAAAGGAGTTTTAGGCTTCATTTAGAGTCAAGGATATCTCTCTTATGTTGTTTGCCATGGAAGCTGTGACCAGCCTCCGTGGGCATGAAGAAGGGAATCTGCTTAGTGGCTGTGAATAGTCCCTAAAGCTTGATTCCCACCAGGAATCAAATTCCCTTGTGGGTGTGCTCCCACTAGAAATCCAGTCATGCTGTATTCCACAGCAAACAATATAAACAAGACTGTTACCGACCTCAGACTGTTGAAGCTGCATTTCTGGAAGGTTCCTTCCTGTCCTGACCTTACCTCAGCCTGTTTGTAGTATCTTCAGTTCCTTGACAAAGCCTCTAAGTTCTCTCAAGCCTTGGACATGTGAGTCAGCACCTGACCAGACTATCTGATCTGGCAGCCAAGCGGTTCTTGGGTCTCAAGTGAACCTTCATTGTCTGTGAAGGCTTTCATGAAGGGAATAGGAGGCACTGGCTTGTGTACTGATTTTGTTTTCTCTCCTTGCCCTTTCCCACTAACAAGAGGGAGAATGCTCCACGGGGGAAACCAAGGAAAATGGGACTGCTCCGCAAACTGGAGGGGCAGCTGCAAAGCCTCACAGGCAGTCAGGCCCTGGTCATCACTTTAGAAGGGGTTACCCCATCATTCCATTCACTTCTCTGAGGGGGAGGGAACCTCCCAAAGGGCAGATGGAGGGGGGCACAGGGCAGAAAGGTGGGAAGCGACACCCTCCACTTGACAACCCCAGAAGACAGACACCTTGTGCTCCCTCCACTCCCGAGCAAGCCCATACCCAGCTACCAGTAAGGAAACCCAGTCAGGGCAGAGAAAGCCAGGGGCAGGCTGGAAACTCCACCTCCTCATTCAGTTGCCTTGGATTTGGGGGGGAAAGTCTGGAGACATGGGTGTTTTTCAGTTTCTTGAAAGAAGATCTCGCTAGAAAAGGGCTCTGGTGAGAATACACATCAAGGCAGGTGGCATGAGCGAAGCGAAGGCCCTGTAGGCCACTGAGCCTTGTCCTCCCTCCCCCCGTTGGAGAGCCAGGAGCACGGAGGCCTACGGCGTGCATTAAGCAGCAGGGCTGAGGCCCAGAGGCTGTATGTGGGGTTGACCGGACTGGGTTTCTTTCCAGAACAGGGTCTGTGCCAGGCACGTGCCTTTGGCTTCCGCCAGTGAATATCCAGTGAAGAGTGGCTTAAACAGGCAAGACACCTGATGGTGTCAGACACACAAAACCCAGAGAGGTGGCTAATTCAGCCACTCAACAATGTCATGGCTGCAGATCAGCTTCACTGGAGTTCTGGCTTTTCTCTCCAAGTTCAAGAAAGCTGCCAAGCCCAGGCCTGACAGCCTCCAAGAAGGCTCTCGTGTCTCTGCTCGCAAGCCCACACCAGACCCTCATGTCATTGCCAGACCCAGCCGCCGCAGAATGGGGCTTGCTGCCACCCTGTTGCTAAGATTTATCGGGACACTAATGAGGCTTGAGCTTCAGGGCCTTGCACCACCTGGCCCCTCCCCAGGCCCTGGGAGAGGCCCCGGCATTGTGCTCCCATGGTTGTCTGTTTTGTAAAATCTGTAAAGAAACGTTAACTGCAACTGGCAAAAATGCCTCCGTGTGCTCCTACTGTCCCCCCTGCCCCTGGGCAGTGTGCACCTTCTGCGATCCAGCTGAGAGAAGCCAAGTTGGTTCGGCACCACTTCGGGGCACAGTGAAGTTACTGTGGAGGACCAGCTTCCAAGAATGCCGGCACCAGCCCGACCAGTTCAGCTGGTGCTGGCCCAGGGGCCGTGGCACAGCAGAAGGGTGGCCTGTGCCACCACAGGCCCGCAGGTGCACAGGAGCAACAATGAGGAAGTGTGAAGAGTCCTTCCAAGACCTCTGGCTTGGGTCTGGGGCGAACTTGATAGAGGTTTTCGGAGACCTGACAACAGCTCTACAATTCTGTGTTCCCCACAGCAAGCCGGGAAGCTGAGTAGAGCTTTCTAAAGTCTTAGTAATGAAGTTTTAGGTAAGCGTGTTGGAGAGACTGTGGGAATGTATAAAATCACTGTGCCAACAAGAGGTGATCAGAGAGGACAGAGCTGCCAAAAACTGGAGAGGAAAGGCATGACTGGCCACATATTAATGCAAAGGCTGTCACCCACTGGTACTTCATGGCGTGTGGCATGTTAGCTCTTTTAAATCTGTAATTTATTTTTTCATTATAAATAAAAAGTCACAATACATGTGAGTTTGTATTCACTAAAGAATACAGTCTTAGAAAAAAGCTTCCCTTGTCTCCTCAATTATGGAAGCTCAGGCCACACAAAACCTGTATAGACCTGCCCCTAGAAAAGACCAATTTGGCGTAGCCTTTGGGCCTGAGAATCTTGCCGTCAGATACCTACAAACTGGGGTCCCACAGCCAGGGAAGAAGGGAGGGGGCTGCAGGGAGGTGGTTGGCAGGGGCTGCTGAAACAAAACGACGTGCATCGTACAGGTCTTTCTCTTCTGTAAGCCAGCCTCCCATACTACCACCCAGTGTAAATGGAACTGGCCTGTATACATTGTTCTTCCCTGATTCTAAAGATGGAGCTCGTCCGACAAAGCACAGCCCACACCCGCTGTGCGCACCACTGTTTCCCAGACTTGTGACCCTCATGCTGCAGCCTCCACAGGGTCCCCTAGGAGTCATGGGATGGAATACCCCCGCCCCCCCCCCCATTCAGTGGCATCTGCCGGACCCAGCCCACCCTGGTTCTGCAGTCAGACAGCTGGCATGGGTTTCCTGGATGGTCGCTCTGCTTCCTGATGTGCCACCCCACACCTCTCCGTTGGCCAGAGGCACCTGAGCAAGCAGGGGGCACGTGGCCAAGATGTGTCTCTGAAGAAGCCCCTTGCTGAACTGTCCTGGGCTGTTCATGTCATTGTGCATTTTTAGCACTTCTCGGCCCCGTTGCTCACTGGTGGGACAAGGATGCTGGGACAAAAATGGAAACATGTCTAGAGGGCAGGAGGAAGCCATACCTTCTGTCACGGTGGAGAAGTCACGAGCAGGGGCTTGAAAGGGGGGACCACCGCGGTGGCCAGAGATGTGAAGAAGATCAGAACGGAGCCTGTCCTGTTACCCAGAGGGGCAGGGGGCGAATGTGAGGAACACTGGTCCTTGTTTGACAAGGAATGCGAATTGATTTTGCTTCCAGGGAAGCAGAGACATGAATTTTCTGTGCTTCTCTCCCTTCTTTTACTCTCTTCCCTCCTGTCCCCCTCCCTCCCGCCCCACCCTGTCAGCAGTGCTGGCAATAGCCTTTTCCTTGCCTGACACTGGTTTTCACATGGATTCCACAGACTGTCAAAACACTTGTTACTTATTACTCCACACCAAGCCACTTTACTCCTAAAGAACCAAAAGCAAGGCAAAATAAGTATGTGTGTGGTAAGGCCTTCTTCTTAAATCCAATTCCACAATTTTATACCATGAGTCCAAATCCTATCCCTCATACACAGACTGGTAATGAAGTCTACAATGTCAGCCTTTCCTTTTCCCCAGTCGCAACATAATCATGATGATAACTTCCTGTATTTGGGGTTTTGGGTAGGACACTCGGATTCTTTTCTGCAGAAAGTTTCACATTTAACTTTTCTGTAGAAAAGCAGAGTTAAATCAGTGTTGAACATCTCACTGGCCTCTGGTGTTTCCCTCACTATGACGAATCCACAGATGTCAGCCGGGATTCTTGGTGGCAAGCCACAGGATTGGACACAATGTTAAAAGTAAAAGGGAACTGATCAAAAGTATCTAAAAGCCCACAGAATTGTCAGGCAGACAGGACTTGGTGCCAGGCAGCTAACAACAGTGCCCAGACCTTGCTTCAGAATGACCTGTGAGGAACCTCCTGCTGTCGCCACCAAATCCTGCCACATAGAACCTTTGTGGCTTGTTTGTGCGAGGCCCACCACCCCCACAGGGACACAGTCCCTGTCCCCACTCTGGGGCACCAGTGCATCTGACAACCTGTACGTTGGCTGGAAGGGCACCTGGAAAAGCACGTGTCTGGCTTATTTTGCTTCCATGACATTACTGGACACCTTGGATACCAGTGGTCTCCTACTTACAGGAAGGGGTCAGGGCCTAGGCAGCTAGAGAGAATAAAAACTTCACAATATGTATCACCTACTCTTTAGCATTCGAGAAGGTTGAGTAACATGAAACAGCCCGACTACTAATCCAGAAGAGGTAGAGAAGGGCCCTTGGCAGAGAGCCAGTGCGCAGACACCTGAGGCCGAGTTTCTCCAGTGTGGCGCGATTGACAGTGTAGAGCAGGTGCATCCATGTGGGGGTGTCATGTGCGCTGGAGGGTGTTAGCAGCATCCCTGGCCTCTCCCCACTAGGTGCCAGCCCAGCGGCGACAAGACTCTCTCCAGAATGTCTGGGGGGAACCCCCCTCACCCTCCGGTGGAGAACCATTGCTCTAGCTGGGGGTTTGTTGTTTCCAGAAAGACATCCTGGAGAGAAACACAAACAGTTTCAGACATGTAAATTAGACTTAATAGGATCCTAATAGAACTAGATAATCTGAATCCAAAATTCTTAGGGAAAAAATAAGCAATCAGGAACAGGCAGGAAAAATCTGACAGTAAAGTGTAATGCGGTATAAAGAGATGGAACAAGCACTGGCATGTGCTTTAAGGCTGCAGTGTGACCGCAGTGTGGTAGGACCAAGGGAGCTGCACACAGAGACCCCCATCTGGGTGGCGAGCCCCTCCTCATGGACCCAGCCAGAAGTCCTCAGGTCCCGCACAGGCCTGGGCAGCCTCTAATCCCGTCAGTCCCTGTTTCCTCCCTGCCAGTTTTCCCTTGGCTGGCAGAACATTCTAGGGCTTCCCCTCAGCTGGAGAGCTGGTCCCTGCTTGTCCCCTGACCTTTTCCCGGGGAGCGCTCCCAGGCTTCATCTTTGCACCTCTGCCCTGTGTACTTTCCCTGCACTGGGCTTTCACGTAGTATCTTTGTGCAGAGGGGCCACACCCTCTCCTGGACCACAGGCCTGGACGTCCCACTACCCACTGGGCATCCCCTGGAGGTCGGATGACCATCTCAAATTAACATGTGCAAAGCCGATGCCACCAGTTCCATGCCATCCCCCTAAACCCACGATCTTCCCACGTCAGTGGATGGTAACTCCATCTTTCCAGTGACTGAGACCCAATTCTGTAGTTACTCTTGATTCTTCTCTCTCTCACTCCCACATCCAAGCCATTAGAATATTCTGACCATTTCTTGCCCTCCACTCTTAGACACCGTCATCTGCCTGGCCTCCCTGCTCCTGCCCACCTTGCTGCAAGCAGCCTTAGAGATCTCTCTCTAGTGCAACATGGCATGCCGCTGTTCCAGGCATTCCAAATGCTCCGCACTTCACGCTGAGTAAAACCCAACATTCTTAAAATGGCTTTAAGGCCCCACACAATCTGGACCCCTTTTACTCTCCTAATTTTCTCTGCAACTCCTTCACCCACCTACCACCACCACCACATGGGCCCCCAACAGTGACTCCACACATGGTATACTCCAACACCAGGGCCTTTGAACGGGCTGTCCTGAACCTCCTAGACATGCAGGCCAGTTCCCTTGTCTGCTCACAGGTCACCGTCTCCATGAGGCCTCCCTGACATTGACAATTGCACTCCACTCTCCTCCACTTCTCACCCTGCACTACCTTGGCTTTTGTCCCCGACACACCACTCCTAGACACCAGGTAATCTACTTACACCTTTTGTCTATTCTTGTCTCCACTACAGGTGCCTGAAATAGTTGCAGGCATATCAAAGATGCCCAATAATTATTTTTTGAATTGATCTGTAAAGGGATTTAGTATATGATAAAAGCATTTTGATCAACAGGGAAAAGATGATGACGGGAAATCCAGTTGGATCTCCACTTCTTTGATGAAAAGACACATTCCAAAATAAAATGTCCAACCCTCTTTCTTTACCAAATGTCAGCATCTTGAAGTCTGGGCTGGGGTTCTCTCCACAGAAGGCTCTGGCAGTTCTGCTTGGAACTGGGTGGTAGGAAGGCTGCTGCTACTCTGGGAAGAGAGCCTATTACTAAGATAAATAAAAAGCCGTTTATAGAAGCAGAACCTCCCTGATGTAGAAAGAATGTTTTTCTATTTCATTTAGAATTCCTTGCTTCCCCCTCCCCCCACACCCACGTCCCTGCCTGGGTCTGCAAGTCGACGTCCCAGGGCCACAGCTTCCAAGAAGGCCTCTTAGTCCTTTGTGGGGAGGCCAGGGAGGAGGGAAGGGATCTTTCCCTGCCCGAGGTGGGGAGGGCCTGAGGTCCCACCCATATCACATGGAAACTTCCACAAATTCTCCATTTGGCGCCCTTCAGCCAAATGGGAGCACTTTCTATGTAAGACAGAAAACCCACGGGCACCTGAGTAGCTCAGTCAGTTAAGTGTCCAATTCTTGATTTCATCTAGGGTCATGATCTCACAGTTTATGAGACTGAGCCAAGTTGGGCTCTGTGCTCACAGCATAGAGCCTGCTTAGGATTCTCTCTCTCTCTCTCTCTCTCTCTCTGCTCCTCCCCTGCTCACATTCTCTCTCTCTCAAAATAAATAAACATTAAAAAAGAAAACCCAGAAACCAGGACACCTGGGTGGCTCAGTCTTGGTTTCAGCTCAGGGCATGATCTCACAGTTTGTGGGTTTGAGCCCTGCGTCGGATTCTGTGCTGTCAGTGCAGCCCTGCTTGGGATTCTTTCTCTCCCTCTCTCTCTGCTCCTCCCCTGCTGGCTCTGTCTCTCTCTCAAAAATAAACATTTTTTTAAAAAAGAAACCCCAGAAACCACAGAAGACAAATAAAATTGACCATACAGAAACTTTAGCCAAAAATCCAGGGCACCTGCATGGCTCAGTTGGTTGTCTGACTCTTGATCTTGGTTTTGGCTCAGATCATGATCTCATGGTTTGTGAGATAGAGCCACACGTCAGGTTCCACACCTAGCATGGGATTCTCTCTCTCCCTCTTTCTCTGCACCCACCAAATAAATAAAAAAATAAAAATTTAAAAACAAAATAACCGAAAATCTAAATAGAAATAACACTCTGGGGGAAATCATTTGCAACACATGACAAATAACTAAGTTTCTAACTGTAAAAGCTCTTCTACATCAATAGAAGGCCTCCCAACCCAGAGACTGATGGGCCAGTGATACAAACACTGCACACAATTAACAGGAGAAATACAAAGGACTCTGGCAAGACTTTTAAAAAATATTTAACACGGCTATGAGAAACTCAATTTTTTGTCCCATATCGATATGGTTGGAAAAGCCAAAAGGACTGACACGGCCAGATGGGTGAGGGGTGGGACACAGGCACTGTTCCACATAGAGAGAGGACAAGTGGTCATGTTGTAATATTTAAAATGTATACATCCCTGGGGCGCCTGGGTGGCTCAGTCGGTTAAGCATCTGACTTCAGCTCAGGTTGTGATCTTGTGGTTCGTGAGTTCAAGCCCCACATCAGGCTCTGTGCTGACAGCCTGGAGCCTGCTTCAGATTCTGTGTCTCCCTCTCTCTCTGCCCCTCCCCAACTCGACCTCTGCCTCTCTCTCTCAAAAATAAAATTAAAAAAAAATTTTAAGTAAAATTTAAAAAATAAAATGTATACATCCCCAAAACAGTGTGGTAACAGAATCGCCATATGATCCAGCAATTCCACTTTTAGGTGTATCCCTGAAAGAACTGAAAGCAGGAACCCAGAGGAGTATTTGTCCACCATGTTCCCTGTGGCTCTACACAGCAGCCAAAGATGGAAACGATCCAAGGGTCCATCGACAGATCAGTGGATCAACACAGGGGTCTATCCGGACAGAGGAATATTACCAGGAATGAGGCTCTGACACCTGCTATAGCATGGACAAAACTTGAGAATATTTTGTTAAGTGAACAAATCCAGACACAAGAAGACAAATACTGTGTGATTACACACAATATTTATAAGAGGTGCCCAGAGTAGACAAATTTATAGAGACAGAATGGAGGTTGCCAGGGGCAGGGAGGGGGCGGTCTGGGGATGGAAGTTAGTGTTTAATGGGGACAGAGTTTCACCCTGGGGAGATGAAAAAGTTCTGTGGACAGGCGGTGGTGATGGTCGCACAACACTGGGAAGGTACTTAATGCCACTGCACTGTATGCTTGAAAATGGTTAAGACAGTAAATTTTCTTATGTAAATTTTCCAAAATTAAAATATTAAATAAAAAATTTTTACATATCCTGTTCTCCATTAACAAATATCCAGTTCTTCAGAGCCACCGTTTTCCATTTCGGGTTGCACGGACCCCGCCGGAACCCACCCACAGACACACTGGTGCCGTGAATACCCAGAATGCCCAGGGAGACTTCCTGCAGCACTGTTTCAAATAGGCGCTCACTGAAAACAGCTCGAAGGCCCCGCGGTAAAGGGACCAACAAATGAACAAAGAGGAACACACACCCTAACAGTTGATGCTAGGCCCTGTTATCAGGGTTTTACATCAATTCATTCATCAAATTCTCACAACCACTTAACAGAGTTATCCAGTTTACAGATGAGGAAACAAACCCAGGGAGATGCACAGACGACGTCTGGCAGGGCCGGGCTCTGAGCAAAGGAGCCCACCAGCTATGTGTCACTACTGCCTCCTGAAGGGTGTGATGTTCAGACCACAGGAACGTCCAAACAGAAGTCAAGCTCCTCCTGCGAGCCAATCTTGAAAGTCTGTCACGTGGAAAGATTGGTGTGCGCTCTGCTCCCATGTGGGCACAGAGCCGGGGCTGTGGACGTGCGCTTACCGGAGTGCATCTGTGGAGTCAGTCTGTGCGGGGCCAGGCCCGTCAAGCTCCTAATGGTGAAGGTTTTGGAGAAGGGACCAGGTGAACATGTGGTGGGAAACCTACTTTTTGCTCTACATATTGTTTCTATTTGTTTGCATCTTTGATGTATACCAAGAAAAAAAAAATTGTATTCAGCAACACATACAGGTGGATTCAGGTTTGCCTGTTGCAAGACAGGCTTATGTCAACCGGTGCTAGGAGGGAACGGGGGTTCAGGGCCACCTGGAATTGCACAAGGGGACACCCTCCCTGGTATTTCCCGCACTTTGCTCAGCACCATGCCATTTTACAGGTTATTTAAGGGACTTATGTTCTAGCCTTGAACATTGAGTCTTCTACTAAAAGACAACCTGGTTGCATCCAGATGCCAGACTTACAGGGAAGATGGCCTGAGGACTGGGGTTTCCCGAGCATCCCCGGTGGGAGCAGGGTGTGGGCCATGACCCAACATCCCAATTATCCTCTCATTTATCCCCATGACACACACTTACTTTGAGAGCCTCTCCTTACCGTACCTGATGTTCAAGTCCTGGGAGACTGAAATCAGGCGGTTGGGTGGTGGAGCCTGAAGCATCAGGCTGAGGAGCGCTGAGGTCTTAGCCCAGAGGGCTTCCTTTGCTTCTGCCTTTCCCATCTCCGGGAGTATCCTCTCCAGTCCTAGGACACTCCTGCCCCCGAGGCCTGTTCTGCCAGACCCGGTGCTACAAGGGAAGACTGTTAGAACGGAAAAGAACTTTCTGGAACACGGGGCTCTTGGCAGTACTGCCAGGGCCCAACCACATGCGGTTCTGGCACCTCCCGCACCGCCCACAGACAGGAACGACTCCTGGGCTGGGCTCCGGCAGAGGAGCCACCGCCATAGGCCGGTAGAAGGAGCACAAGGAGGCTTAAGAGAAACCGCGGCATCCTGCACTCCCTCAGTGTGACAGCGGCGTAAAGTGGCAGAGCCGTCGGAAGTGACTCAGGGAGCTGGAGCAGGTGGCGGGACGAGCCTTTTGAGAGTTCTCCGTCCCTTCCCAGTCCTGGGGGCTGAGGAGCCAAAGCCCTGGGCTCATTTTATCTCCACCAGGGCAGTTTCACGTGCGCTGTGTGGGACAGATGGAAATCTGCGGCAGGACAGGCTTTTACCTGCATTTCTGCGTTCTGCTTTGCATCACGCATGCGCGCGCGCGCACACGCACACACACGCCGGTCTTGTTGCTATCACCAGCCCTTCCCAGGCCCGGCTCCCAAGCGTGGGCTGCTCCGGCAGGTCCTCTGCACCCGTGCTCCGACACCAGGGTGCCCGATCCCCACCCGCCATCCTGGCAGGAGGCTCTCAGCAACCAGTGCTGGTCCTGGGAACGTCTAGTTTTACAGGAGTTTCCTTCCGCCCCCGGGCTCGGCTGATGGCCGCCTCCTTCTTTTTTCACACCCTCTGGACTGGAACAGAAATGCCTTATTAGCCGATCAATCTCCCAGACAGCACCAAAGGGTGGGAAAAGATCTATAAAACCCCCGCCTATGAATAGCCCGGATCCGCCTCTCCTCCCATTCCACCCTGTAAACCCCCAGGGCCCAGCCAGGGAAGGCCCAGGTCATTGTCCTCAGGACAGTGGCCTGGGGCGGGAGCCATGAGTTCATGCCCTCCCCGCTGAGCTTGGCCTCGGGCACCACCCTGGGAGGTCCAGACAGCCCTTTAAACCCACACCTCCCTCAGGCTTCTCTCTACCCCCCCAGCCCCGACCTTGGGCTGAAGGGGCTCCAGAAGTCTAGGGTCCCTTAGGTATGGAGTCTTTACCATAGCTGGGCACCCCGCCCCCACCCCGCACTGAAGCCCCCCCACCTCCCCCTCTGTAGCAGGAGCCGGTTCAGCCCAAGGTGTCCTGAGGAGAGGGCACTCCAATGAACCATCTAACCCCAAAGCAGCTGCACTTTGTCACCTGCCTGTGACAGCTGCAGCAGCCCCTCTCTTCTCAGGAATGGGGTGCGGTGGGCCCTGTCACCCCAGGCAGGCTGGCTAGCAGAGGCCACAGGCCTGGGGTGCCCAGAGATCTGTCAAGCAGGAGGTCCGTTGGGACAGACTACTCACCAGTGTAGGTCTGCCCTGCTGAAGGGGTGGGCAGACCCCCTTCATGCCCCTCATTCTCCTACCCGGCCGCTCATCTACTGAATGAGCAAGTGGTTGGCCCAGAACATAGAGCTCTAAAAGCACTGGCCCTTGATCACAGCTCACTCAGCTTTTGCTTTCCAGCTGCCCGGTGGGTTTCAGGTGTCTTCGGTGAGGCCGACGGAGGCCGAGGCAGGCACTGTGAGATGGGCCGCCCCACGCGGCTCCCCACAGCTCCAACCCAGGCCGAGGCGCAGCCTGCACTCACCCTTTGCCAAGTGTCCACACTGAACCAGGCAGGCCAGGAAGAAAGCCAGAACGCACTGGAAACATCTGTCTGAAGCCTCTCTTTTGGAGCTCTGTTCATTTTAAAGGGATGGTGGAAGGTTAGGGACGCAGTTTACTATTTCTGGTTCCTATACTTGGGGTACCGGGTTCTTCTTGCTATTGTGACATGTCTGTACCTCATTTGGGATGGAGACTATTACTTCGATGTTTTGATTTGAAATTCCAATAAAAATAAATGCTTTGAAACCCTGTAATCCTAAAATAGAGGCCAAGAGGGAGAACTGAAACATCTTCCCTTGTATTTCTTCCCTGCCTCCTCCCCCACCTCCATTTCCAGTCCTGGTACAGACAGAGCTCCCAGCACTTCGGCCCTGGCTGAGGCCCAAAGCCGGGTGGTGGGAGCCGGACAGGCAGCGGGGGCTCCTGGGGTGGGGTGGGGGCTCCCACACCTCCTCCTTCTGAAGCTCGGCCCCTCAGCCTAACTGCAGAAGAGGGGGCACAGGACCACCTCAGGCTGGCCAGGGGGTGGCAGCCAGGCCCCAGCCAGGCCAAGCACAGGGTGGAGGACCCAGGGGACACCAGAGGCCTGGCCGCTGCCAAATATGCTGGAAGCCAAGGTGAACCGGGGAGATGGGCTCCTGTCCCCAGCCTGACTTGCTCTTGGAAGACACAGTGTCTGCTCACTGAGGGGTGGAGGCCCCTGGTTCTAGAGAGGTGGACGGTGTTTGGCAGTGCACCAGTCAACTCAGAGAACAAGACTGCTTCTTGGATAATTTCTGGTAGAACACCACCTGTCCTGTGCTTGACCGCCTGGCTGGGGTGGTGGCAGGCTCCCGCAGTCTCCCCCACATCCCTTGCAAGGGCTCGGCGGGCCTGGGCTCCTCCCAAGAAGGGAGACTGCTTACAGACTCCACTCCTGGTGGGGATCCCCCGACAGCCCCCGTGAAGCGACTGGTTCCTGACAGCCAGTAAAGGCTGAGTGTTTCGGGGTCAGAGTTACCACTTAAGGAAGCCGTAAGGGGCAGGCACCACGGTTGCTAGGGGTTTCTTTGCTTTGCTAGACCAGGGAACCCACGGGGATTTGTGGGACCCTCTGTTGGGGATGTGCGATCTTGCTGGTAAGAGGCTTGTTCCTCTTGGTTTACTTCCCACGCTCATTCTGGGGATGGTTCATCCCGTCACATCTGCTTCACATGGGAATCGTGGCAGGGGTCAGGGGAACCACCAAGGCCAGAAACGGGGTCCGGGGGAGCAGACAGCAGAAACTGTGGCACCGAGAAAGTGTGCCAGACTGCCATGCAGACAGGTTTTTTTGACTCCTCCACGGTGACTTGAGTGCATCTGACTCAAGTTGCCATTTTCCCAAAGCAGGTCACCTGGGGTCACCTGACCCCACCCTGGCCCAGGCCCATTCTGACAGCAAATGGGATGAAGAGTGAGGCCTGTCAACCCTCAGCCCGTTGGTGAAGAGGTGGGCCGTCCCTGACAAGTGCAGCACTGAGTGCACAGGCCACAGCATGTGGTGCAGTCCCAGGGAGGAAAATCCTGAGGCATGTGGACCCACATTCATACGCTGCCTGTCACTTAGTAGGACACCTCGGGGATCTGGCCTGTTAAACCCGTCGAGGCGAGATCCACAGTGGGAACCAGGATAGGGCAGGCTCACACCCAGATCCTGGTCTCCACCACAGCCCATCTTCTGTCCCCAGGGCTCCTGGGTCTTCTGCGAATTCTCCGGCCTGGACCGAGGCCACTCTTGGGAGGTGCCACGTGGTCATGTGAAGAAAAGCAGCCCAGGGAGGGCAGGGTGCTTTCTAACTCAAATCCTACTACACGCCCTAGGTGACCCGCCACGGTTACCAGCATGAAGCTTTTTTCTGCAAGCAGATGAAACATTTAAAAAAGTAGCATGCCGGCCTTAGAGACCTGCCTCCTGGCTGACGGCGGCCACTCTGCAATCCAGCAGCCCCGCCAGGCTCTGGCCGCGGGCTCCTCCTCCGCACCCTCGATGCTGTCCTCTTAGGAGATGCTGAGGTGCAAGCTAGGAAAACCTGTTCGAGATTCTGAAGAAACTCGGAAGGGGTGGATAACGGGGTGTGGTCAGAGCACCAACAGGAGGTCTCCGTGCAGGCCCACTCACTCTTCCTCCCTCACCTTCCCTGTGGTCCCTGTGGGGAACACACCCGACACAGGTAAGGATGCCCGGTTCTGCAAGCCAAGAAGGCAAGCAACCCACGGGACTCAGCCGAAGCCGTGACCGGGGGCGTCAGTTCAGATGACCCCAGAGGACTTGGGATCACGGGAGCAAGGCAATTAGCTGTCTTGGTGCAAAATCCCGTGCGTGCGGTAGCTCAGCTCTGCCTCAGTGGTTTCTAAGGACAAAGGAGGCTTTCACAAGAAGAGGCTAAGCACTGGGCCGGCTGGTTGCCCACAGCCCACGAGGAGGTAGTGAGTGGCTGTGTGCACACAGCCAGGTGGGCAAGCGCTGTCGGTGCCTCTGGGTCCCTTCCCGCTCCACCCGAGACGGCCGAACACTCACACAGACCAGAGGGAGACAGTGTCATTTATCCCAATGCTTCCCAGGAAGCAGCGTTCTTGCATTTATTCAAATTCACAAATAAAAATCTTTTTTGAGGGAGAGAACATGCAAGCCGGGGGGAGAGAGAGAGAATCGTAAGCAGGCTCCACCCTCAGCATGGAGCCCAACAAGGGGCTCGATCCTATGGCCCCGGGATCCTGAGCTGAACTCAAGAGCCAGGTGCTCAATCGAGTGAGCCACCCAGGGGGCCCCCAAAATTTGAATCTTATACCACTATGGCTAACAAAGCACATACAATCATATGCAACGCATGTAACAGAGAAGAGCAAACCCCTAGGAAACCTTCTAGAGTAACAGTCACCGTTAAAAGAATTCTGGAGACCAAGAGCTTTTAATGAAGGAATGTGTTAAAACCACGCTTCCTCCCACAAGCCCGATGCAGAGCCGGGTGAACACAGCCTGGAGCCGCACTTGAGGCTGCTCTCGTCCAGCTCGGGCTCTGGCACAATCTCGGGATGGTACCAACCACTAGGGCTTCCCGCAGTTTCACACCACCCTCCCTCCAGAACAGCGCCTGGAAGCTTGGTTTCGTGTGCGTGTGCGCACGTGTGCGCCATCAGAGCAGGAGCATACCCTTCACGCTCCCATGGCCACCTGGGAGGGTGACAGACCAACCAGTGGACAGGAGGGACGGTATCAGGTTGCAGAGAATACCCCTGGGGTAACGTCATTTTTCTTTTTAAACAGTATTAAAAAATAATAAAAAGTATGAAATTCAGAAGCACGCAGGAATACAAAAACAGCAATCATGTTTTATTATGAACACATCTTGGATTCTTACCCTGCCCTTTCAGAAATAGCTAAAGAACAAGACCTAGCAATCAAGACAATCCTGTAGGATCTTTCTGAAATGACCCAGAGAAGAATACCAAATGGTGTTCACTGATCCCAGTATACAGAATCTCTGACTTCCTGGAATTCTAAAAAACATCCAGTGCAGCCATATGCTGAGAGGATCCATGCAACAAGTTCAGCAGTTTTTCTGATTTTTTCTCAGACAGCTTTCATCGTTTGTGTGAAAGAACTGCCTTGACCTCACAGAAGAGATCCAATTCAGATTCCATGTCTTGGGGTGGCAAGTTCAGGGCGGGGGACAAAGGCACCACGCGGTCCGTGAACTCCAGGGACAGCAGCCTCTGGAAAGAGAAGCACCAAAGCCTGGACGCCGCTGGCTGATGGCTTTAGCAGCCCCAATACCCTTCCTTTGATGTCCAGGGTCAATGCGATCCTGGTCCCACCAGGGCTAGGAGTAGATGCATGAAAAAGAATCTCGCTGTGATCTTTCCTGCAAAGGAAACAGCAATAAAATTTACAGCCTGGTAACAACGGAGGAATTCTTGTAAACCAGTACCGCTGCGTGCCTTCGCTCTCCACTTTGGAGACAAGACTGAGAGGATGGGATGAGACCCGCGGCACCTCACGACCCCACAGTGGGGTTCACAGCCACACTGCTCACACACGGCTGTGAAAGCCAGCGACCGTAAGCCGGGCCCCATTCTTTGCACCTGCTTCCGCAGCCTGAACCCAGCGCACAAGGAGGCAGTGTGGCCTGGGTCCCGTGAAGCGCTAACCGCGTTCTGTTCTGCCTTTAGGAGCGGAGGCCCGTCCCCTCGTCCCCTGCGTGTCAACATATCACTACGATGCCACCAACATCCACACCCCAGGGCCACATACAGACGGGCGCCGCCGCTGCCGGGGGTCCAGGCGCGCGGTCTTCGGTGAGCGCAGTCCCAGCTCTGGAGCCTCCGGGCACTTACACACAGGAAGGCTTTTTGCTCTAGGGCTCGACTCCTGTTCCTGCTGAACTGAGCCAGTGTGTAAAATGAGAACTGATATCAGCTCAGTAGGCACCGGAGGGCGGGTCCAATCGACAGCCCGGAAGCAGTGCCTCAGCTGGGAGCTCCTGCGCCGGCCCGCGGGGCTGCGAACACAAAAGAGAGGTTACCATGCTCGGGAGGAGGGGGAGACCGCAACCAGGGGTCTCCTCTGAAAGCAACAGCCCTACTCACATGCAACCAACTGCTGACAGTTTTGTCTGGACTTTTTGCCGGCGCATTTAGCTTTAGTTTGTATGTAAGAAGAATTTTTGCAGCTTTCAATGCATTTGACCGTTCAGACAGGTGTCCAATCAGTGGACTGATATTTCCGCAGACTTTCGGTACACTCGTGCATTCACGACAGGAGAAAGTGCATCCTCGGAGCCACGCGGGTGTCGCCTCGTCCGGAGTGGCGCCCGGCGCCTGAGCGGACCACCCGGCGGCGGCCTCTGCCCCAGCAGCTCCAACTTAACTGTCCCCATCTCACCTTCTCTTCAGGTGCAGAACTTAGCCACTGTGAACAAAGCGGAAACCAGTCACTGTTCACCAATCAGCTAAGCTCTGCACCTCGTCAGAGAGGTCGTCGGCTGGGCACACTGGGGGGGGGGGGGGGGCTGGCGAGCATCTTCCACAGCCGTCGGCTTCTTCCGTTTCTGGAGAAGAGCTACAAGATGAGCGTGTTCTCCGAACTGCAGAGAGAGAGAACTATGGCTTCCGGAGGAGCAGCCAAGGTCGTGGTTGCGTGGTAATCCCTGGCAATGTGATTTTAATCTGAAGTCACAAATCAGCATGCCAGGAACCCAAGCAGCCAGAGCACTCGGAGCAGCGCCGCGCCTGCTCACCGCCCGCACCGCACGCGCTGGCTTCCTCACGCACCAGGCGCCGACACCGCTCCGCCCGCTACCGCGTGGCCTTGACTTCGCCTTGTTGCGCGTTTACCTGGCGTCCCAGAGGCCCAGTGTCTTAAATCGAAAGGGCTCTCTGTGCAGCCTTGGAGCACAAAATTAAAAAGGCAACGAGCGGCTGCCCCTGCGCGGTTTGCCGTCTGCACCCGCGGGGCCGGCAGGTGCCGTCGTCGCTGAGGGACGGGGCACGCACGGGGTCCCCACGTTCACCCACAAGGGGCAGGAACGGGAAGAGTTCCCAGGAAGGAGCAGACTCGTGACCACCTCCCCGAAAACTCACGACGAGGAACGGAGAGCCATGGTGCCCGCTGTGGTTCTCCCCAAGCTGGAACAGGGGACAGTGGGCCGAACAGCCCGCCCCACTGTATTTCAGTCTTCAAGAACCCCAAACTCTCCATGAAACCAAAAATCTAAAGAGAAATATGATCTATACTCTTACTACAGGGGGCCCACCACAAGGGAACCGGTCCCTCTCAACTGGCCCGGCCCTGAAGGACCCAAAGCCACCAAGGAAAGGGTCTGGGTCCCGCTATACAGGACGCACAGCCATGGCAATCATTTCCGCTACTCTGTTTCCTGGGAAATGTGGTTCCTGCACTCTTATGGAAAAAGAGGATCCTACTTTAAAAATCCCTTTTCTCCCCTTCATATCACAGTTCTTTCAAATAACTAAGACACTAACACATGTTAGAAATGGTCTTAATATATACAGCAAAATATCAGAAGCAAACAAAATCTGACACTGGGTTAAGAATACCAACATAAAATATTAAATAACCATTAAGCATTCTACCTGTCGATAAGCTGTAGAACATGAAAAATGCTTGAGATCTGATGTGAAATTAAAAAAAAAGACAGAATTAGGCCCCATTACATCATGTGAAACCGTGAAGAAACACTGAGAAGGTAACAAATGACGACAATACACCCACAGCCCCACAGCTGTACTTAACAAAGCAGCACGTACCCCTGCTACGTGACTTGTGAAATGCAGAAACCCACAGTTAAACACTCCTAGAATGTACATCTAATAGGTCAATTCCAAGACAATTAACAGGAAGCAGCTTAAATAACTTAGGACTTGCACTGCAGCGTAGACCAGGAGGAGATTCCACTCCAACGTGAGGTGAGAAATAAACCAGGCACAGCGGGGTCGAGGAGCACATGGCACACCTTGGCAGGAGGCCCTCAAGCTGGTCAGAACCCTCATGTTCTCATACAGATGGTGGGCTGGGGATGGACCCAGACGCCTGCACGGAGCTCAGGGTTCGAGGTAACCCAGCAACGTGCTCCCGTGTGAGCCCTCACCAGAAGACTGGATCAGTGCTTCCACCGTCCAAACCTATTCCAAATGCTCTCCTGTGTTTTTGTCCCTACAAGTAACAAAACCTAAAGTGGCCAAAGCAGTGCCCAGGGAAGTGATTCCGCCGGGGTGGGCAGCCTCTGCTCCTGGGGCCAACCTGGCCAGCCTGGCGTGAGTTCTGCCTGCACTCCCAGGCCACCAGCCACTGAGGAGTGGAGGACCGTGGCTCAGCGCCTCCTTATCGACTCACGTGGCTCCTACGAGGAATCTCTGGTTAGAACCGAACAGTGGAGAAACGGAAGAGAGAGAATCACCTCTTCAGAATAACATCTCGGCCACCACCTGGGCTGAGGATCTGTCCATCTGCTCCTTGGTCAGCTCGAAGCAGCGGCGGGCGACCTGCTGCTGCCGGGAGTCCTCGCTCACCATCAGCTCCCCATAGAGGTAGATGCCCATGGCCTGTGGGGCACAGAGCACGGAAGGGAAAGAAATGACACGTCCACACGCACACGGTCTGCGCTGTTGGAACACACACTTGCCCGTGTGGAAACTACAAAGACCCTAGAGAAGACGGCCAAGTGGCTGTCCTCCTGAAGCCAACAGTTTTCGATCCCTTCACTTTCTTGTTCACACTGAAGCCCCCTGGAATTCTTAACAATCAATTCCATCAACAGGACTGTGGTGGCAATCTAATCGGTGACAGAATGACGCACGAGCATTTCTCCAGGGATGACTGTGTCGGGATCACCAGGGAGAGTCAGGGAGGTCCCCACAATGCCCACCACAGAAATGTGCGTGGCTGAAAGTGGCCTCCGAGGCATCGTGTGCGTGTCACAGGGTTGCAGGACCTCTCTCAGGGAAGTACGCCCTGAGGTGTGGCTGGGGAATGAAGACCAGCACGTCACATGGCACCACGGCAGGGAGAATGTCACCCCACCCAGGGAAATATGTCCGCTGCGTCAGCCGAGCCCGACAGAGCCCCTCAACCATCCCTGCCGTGGCAGCAAACACCGCCTCTTCAGTTCCCAAAACAATGTTCTCCACACATACTTTAAATTAGAGCCACTGAAGACATGGACACATACTGTGACAGCTAAGCCACGGCCTGACCCAAGACTTGGGGATGCTGTCATTTGGTACCGACAATGGTCCACAGACATGCACATCTGCATTTTTCCTACAGTTTTACAAACAGCCAGTTAGGTTCTGGAAGACCAAAAGAACCCTTTGGTTCTGCCTTTTCTCTGATTCCAAGCTTACTTATGCCACGGGTTACATTCTGTTGGAGCAAATTAGAGGGCGGATCTCAAAAGATCCTTTTAGCACAAGATAAAAATTTGGTAGTATGGGGCTCAAAAATCCTTTCCTTAAAAAGCTGAGTTATGGTCATCCTTATTTGGCAACGGTCTTGGCTCTAAAAAGGAGTTACTTCTGGTTTTCAGAACAGACCTTAAGTTGCTCTTATATTTTGTCTTTGTTGTCTGTGTTTCCAAACACCTCTGCTCCAACTGTGCAAATGTGACATTTCTCCTAGTACAAAGTCATGTACTTTTCTTTGTGGGAAGAACGAGCCCTTACTTGCCGGCTGCCCCCCATACTCAGGCCCTATCAAAAGTCCCTTTGTTTGCCCCACCCCCACTGAAGTATGGCTCCATTCTCTCAGCCCACAGTACCCGGCGGAAAGCTCGCTCACAATGGTCACGCTAACAGCAACCAGCTGCGGTCTGCCTTCCAGCAGCTGACAGAACCCACAGAACACACATCGCCATGCACGGCCGTGCGGGGGCAGACGTGGGTGGTGCAGAGGACGCAAGGCAGACACCCCCCAACACGTTCATGCGCAAACATGTTTCCTGCAGGCTCCTTGGAAGGTGACTGCCTTCCCCTGGTGAACAGTGAGGTGTGGCAGGGTGTGGCTGGTGCAGGTATAGACCAGACTGTCCTAGCCAGGCCGGCTCTCCCTGACTAGTCTCATGTCCACACATACTTTAAATTAGAGCCGCTAAAGACACAAACACACACCGTGACAGCTAAGCCACGGCCTGACCTGAGATTTGGGGATGCTGTGAGGTCCGCATGTGTGTCATTTAGTAATGACAGTGGTCCACAGCTGGGTCAAACCACCAAAGCTTTTAAGAGGTGTAATTCATGCTTTAGAGGGACAAAGTGGGGGGAGACGGGGAATCAGCTCCAAAATGTGTTAGGTAAGCTCCTACCTACTTCTTAAAAATCTTTGGAAAATGCTTAAGTATTTGTGATGAAGAAGATGTTAACGACCTGGGTCCCTGTGTTAGTAAATGCACTGGACAGTCAGGAGACAGCATTAAAAGAATTCCCGGGGCGCCTGGGTGGCGCAGTCGGTTAAGCGTCCGACTTCAGCCAGGTCACGATCTCGCGGTCCGGGAGTTCGAGCCCCGCGTCAGGCTCTGGGCTGATGGCTCGGAGCCTGGAGCCTGTTTCCGATTCTGTGTCTCCCTCTCTCTCTGCCCCTCCCCAATTCATGCTCTGTCTCTCTCTGTCCCAAAAATAAATAAAAAAAAAGTTGAAAAAAAAAAAAAAAAAGAATTCCCATCTATTGAAAAATGAAACTTACCTGATCCTCCTGGAGGAATCTCTCCACATCTTTGTACGCTTTTGTGTATTTATGCTTTATGATGAGTTCACACCACCGATGGCGAACCTTAAGGAAGGAGAGAAAATCCAGTAAGCAACAAGCTGGTGGGTTTCCTTAGCCCATCTTAATGACAGAATTTGTATTAGCAAAAGTTACACTCTCAAGAATATTAATGATACTTCGTTCCAAATCTCATTTTAATTTCTTTTGCAAAGAAAGGAACCATGTCCCTCACTGGAAGGCTGTCAATTTTAGGAGAGCAAAATACACGTTTTAGTTAGGTGTTTTGATGTTTTTAAGTGCAATTCTGCAAGACAAAACAGATAAATGCAAAACATAGGTGGGAAATGAAGTGCACATCCCAGCCAGGTGACTGCTCTGTCCTCCAGCGTGCAGCCAGTGAAGGTTCCCTTTAAAACCGCAACTGCTTAATTTCCTGCAATAACCAATCTGGTTCAATGCTGCTGACTGTTAACAATAAACACGGTAATTTCAGGAAGACACTGCTCTCCACATTCCCGAGAAGATGCACAGCTCACCTCTGCAGCATTTGGGGAGGGCGCCCGGGGACAGGAAGGAGAACAGGGCACTGTGCCGCAGGTCTGTGCAGCCTGCCGCCAATGAACAAGCTAAATGTGGGCGTCGTTCAGTCCAGATCCACTTGATAAAAGGTTTACCAGAACGCACTTGCCAGGAGCTCCAGCCCCTACAGACAATATGGGGGTCTAGTCCCAACACTAGCTAGCTCTGCTGATGCAGGCAGAGCAGCTCTTGGCACTTCTGGCACATTCTTTAGCTGGAGAGTCTACCCGAATTTGGTTTTCAGAATCTAGTTGCAGGCCAATGCCTCAAAGTCCTCAATTATCCCCAGTGAGGAGTTCACCACTTTCTATTCCATTCCTGGCTCAACATCAGCCATACATGGAAGTGATTACGAGCACCTAACTTCCTTCCTTCCCTCTTTTTCGTTGTCTTTGAAAAAAGGAGACCCTGCATAGTAATCCATTTGTGGCAATGGGATAATGTAAGCAATTTCAACATTCTGACTGGGGCCCCTGTAAATTATATCATTACCCACTGCTGGCCGGCTCTCTCCTTTAATCTACTATAAATAGATTTGCACACAAACAAGTAAGTATGAAGAAACAAATCTTCTGGGAAGAATCCTTCCCCTGGGCTACAGTCCCCTCCAAGACTGGGTGTTAACTCGGGGGATCTGGTGGTGCTGTTTTTTGCTTGTGGGCAGCCGAGCCCTTTGAACTTCTAAGGACAGGATGCCAATGAATTTACATCTACGAAGGAATTTCAGAGGCGAATGGAAATGAGCTAATAGCCTCAGAGCATCACAAGAAATGGGAAGAGGTTGGACTGCACTGGTCTTGGCAATCTTTCCATCTTCCACAGAATGTTCTTTCCTATACAGCCAACAGAAATGAACAGACCATGAAGGGCAGCCCCTAAAACGGTCTCACAAAAAAGACAACTGAACGGAGCTCCAAGCCAGCTCGTCCCATTACACTAATCAGAAGCCACCAGAACCACCAGACCCCTGCTCCTACACTCTGGTTCGAGTACCACAGGCTGAGCCCTGGAGAGCACCTGACCAGCACCCTTAAACGCCACCCCCTCCCCGCCCCGTTTTCTCCCTATCACGGTAACCTAAACACCTCAGATACCGCTGGCCATATCTTGAGAGCTTGGTGAAAGCGGGGGCCAGCTCCCCAAGGTCAGGAGAAGGACCGGCAAGTCGGTGTGGCCTGGTGGGATGCCCCCTGGGGAAGAGCAATCCCCTCTCACACCTGCACACTGGAAGGCTTGCACCAGCTTTTGGTGGGGTGATGGAGAGCTCCGTCGGCTTTCCAAGTGCTCTGACCTGACCGCCTAGGTGTGTGTGACGTGCCCACACCGTACCTCTCTGCACTCTAACACCTGGGGAGGCTATATTTTTTAGACCTGATTTTGAAATGGAGGATTCAGCCTCTCATTTCCTCTTCCCGTGCTCTCCTCTCCCAATCTACACAGACAGAGATAACAAGGCCTAAACAAGGGCCTATTTCCTGGTAAAGTAAGACCCCCCAGGCTGGCGGAAGGTGGGGTGGTCCCACCACACCGGGTGAAGGTCCAGGAGCCCCAAGTGAAGGCTCCTTCACACCAACATGAAGTCAGTATTGCCACCTCTCTTACTGTTAAAAAGGGTTTATTGTCACGATTAATAAGAGATCTAGTCTTCTGACCCCTGAGGGCCAACATGGCATCCAGGAAGCACAGCCCAGGCTCCCCTCCCCTCCCCTCTAAGAGCAGAAAAAACAACAAGCCTTTTCTTTACAAAAGAACTCAGTGCATCTCAGTATTTCAGTGACAGGATGTTTAAAAGACATCACAGACATGCTGTGTGAGGCTAAGGGCCTGACACATTTCTTGCTTGCGCACAGGGTTTTTACCTCTCTTCATATTTCGCTGACAAAGAAAACTCTCTTTTTATCCCCTAAACTTGAGGACCCAATTCGCATGGCCACTTGCCACCACATGTAATGGGGGTCTTGCTGAAAAGCTGGCAGCAAAGTCACACCTATCTTAATTTTTCCTAGCAATTATTTCCATAGTGGGCACTGCCAGAATAGTCCTTCTCCAGATCACTGAGAAACTTGAACAGTCCTTGACAGAGCCTGTCACATACTCATACTAAGTTCCTGCCCCCTCTGGAAATGGGGAAAGTGAGGTTCTCCATGCTGTGGAGCCAGAGCCAGAGAATTTCAAACAGGTCTCTGAGGAGAGAGCTGTCCATCCTGTACATTTGCTCTTACTTCTAATTAATTAATTAGTTAATGGGGGTAGTGGTCACTTGGACTTTTAACTTCCTCCATGAGATGAAAAATAAACATCGTGCATGTACATGACAGTGCAGGCCCAGCAGCCCTCCCACAGCACCTGTGGCTTCTCGACTCTGCTCATTTAGTTCCAATGTTGCAGGTGCACACACACGCCAACACTGACCAAATTACACTTCAAAGAGTCACGTTTTATTACACCGCAGTTATGCTGATAGAGATGAAAACTTTTTTTTTTTTTAATTTTTTTTTTCAACGTTTATTTATTTTTGGGACAGAGAGAGACAGAGCATGAACGGGGGAGGGGCAGAGAGAGAGGGAGACACAGAATCGGAAACAGGCTCCAGGCTCTGAGCCATCAGCCCAGAGCCTGACGCGGGGCTCGAACTCCCGGACCGCGAGATCGTGACCTGGCTGAAGTCGGACGCTTAACCGACTGCGCCACCCAGGCGCCCCTGATAGAGATGAAAACTTTTAATGACCTTTTGAACTAGACTCAAATTCACATCACTCCCAGTCCTGCCCCATAGGAATCACCTGAAAACCCGGAGTCAGCCAACAGGTTAGCCCCGAACACCGTCAATGTGATCAGGCTGGATGGAGAAGTAGGGGTGAGGACCACGTGGGGAGGGAAGGAAAGGCCAAGAACCTGAAGAGAATGAGAAAAGGGACAGAGCTGCCCACGGCAGCAAAGAGGGGAGTCCCAGGGACCTTGAGTGCCTGTGCCCCCTCTCTGGCTGCCTGGGACCGAGTGTGTGTGGGAGGGTACCGGAGGCCTTGTTTCCAAGGACGTGTCCACCTCCCCACCGTTGCGTTTTCAGGATGGGTCCTGGCCCACCTCCCCTACCAGTGCTGGGGACAAGCAGGCACACCCCACAATGGCCACGCAGGGGGTTCCCAGCACACACACGGAGCACTTAGCAGAGCATGTGGCACGGGACTGATGAAGGATATGGAAAAAGAGAACTTAGGTTCCTGGTTCTTCCCGAAATGTCGCAATGAAGTTGTGGTAGACAGACATGCATATACGGTTGTGTGCCCACAAATACTTTGGTCCGATAAAAATTAGTCTGAAAATCTGCTTTCTAGAGTTCTGCTCAAATGACACTCTAAACAGAAAAATGATGTGGATGCTTCAGTGCACAGGTGGGTTTTAAAACACATGCTAATCTGCACCAATGGAAATGGATTCCAGAAGTTTTCAGGTTTCCAAAGCCCCCACGAACAACGATGAGTACACAGACATCATTGTTCTCCCCAGAGTGCCAAACAACGTAACTGGTCCTTTGGGGTTGGGTCCAGATGGGCAGGTCTTAGAATTGGGAGTTGGGGGGGGGACAATGAAGGGTAGGTGTGCAGAAGCAGATTCATCAGACCCACTTTTGGTGACAGAGAATGAAAACCCTCCAATAATCCACATAACTGCTCCAGGATGATGGATCCCTGAACCTCAGCAGGGACTTCTCCAAGAGGATGGGCTGTGTCTGTGACAACAGGCCTGAGCCTTGGGGGACGTGGTAGACATGTGGCCTAGGTGTCCAAACACTCCCCTGCATGTGATGTGTATACATGTGAATATACAAGCACATAGACAGAAACATGGTTCTTTTCTTAATCCTTTCCCCTACTCAGGTATTTTGTTCTTCTTTATGCTAGTTGGTACTCAATTGATTTCATGACCCACTGGGCCCTGAGTCACAGAGCCTGAGGCACCAGGCTGGAGACCCAGGTAAGCCACTCAGCAGCTCCGTCAGCTTGGCCCTGCTCCCCGGGGTGGGGGGTGGGGGTGGGTGGGTTGTAAGTGTGCGTCCCCTCTGGGCTATTGTGAAAATGAGGTCACCCACTGTGAGTAGCGAAGAGTCCCATATACTGTCACTTTAGCTGGAGTGCCAGTTTCTGGCTTTTTCTACTTCAGAAGTTCTGTTATTTATTGAAATTATGAAATCTTGGGAGTATCATCTCCAAGGAAGTGTTTGTTAACTGGTGAAATGACAGAGCAAGGCACCTGTCCTGAAGGTAGAGAGGGCAGCCTGGATAGTGTGTGAGGGAAGGCAGGTGTGTGAGAGGGCTGGGCTCTCTCGGGTGGGCTGGGGAGGGGATTCAGGAGTCTGAGATTCCCCCTGGGAGAGGCAGCAGGGGCACCACCAGGGAGCGGCCGAGAGGACCAGGGAAGCTGGCTCTTCAGTCCTGCCGGAAGTATACCCAAGGGCCAGGCACCTGGGAGTTTCCCAAACCACCTGTGAAAACAAAACCCTTAGCTGTGCCCCAGCCCCCTGGCATTTCTGCCATTTCAAGAAAGTTATTACTACCCAAAGGGCTTGGCCAAGCTGAACTGCTTCTGGCCTGCTCCCCTGATTTCCAGCAGTGCCCAAAAAATTGGCACCTGCCTCACAGGGTCATTTGTATTCCCAATCCATGTCTCGGACTCAAGGGGACAAGTCCCATGACCCAGTGGGGCCTCCCTGTGATATGACCACGACCTTTGTTAGGACGTGCTGGTGCTCCCTCTCATGTAATTATTCTCTCCTGGAAACAGCAAAGAGAGATTGCTGGAGAAGAAGCCCACCCCCCACAACCCCAATCTCTTTTCAACCTGACAATTTTCATGCATCCAGAACCAGTTTTGTATCGAACCCTGAACAAGAGTTGGCAAATTTTTCCTGTCAAGGGCCAGAGGGTGAGTGTTTCTTGGCTTTTCAAAGCCCATCTGCCATTGTACTGCCAAAGCAGCCTGGACAGTATGTAAATACATGGTGTGAGATCTGCTATCTTCAGATAAAGCTTTATTTACAAAAACAGGGTGGGCTGAGTTGGCATCACCTGCTCTAGGACGGAAGGAAGCCCAAACCCCAGGCCCCTGGAGTGAGGAAAGGTCTAAGTGTGCTGGTAAAATGTTCAACCTCCAAATCTACCTGCACCATGTAACAGAACACAGAGCTGGGAGGTCCCTGTGAGCTGGCTCAGGCCTGCTTCAGCCCAGTCCTGCCCAGAAATCTAGGATGTTCCTGTATGTGGGGCTTCTGAGTCCCATTTTGCCTGAGTTAAACTCCTTCTGAAATAGAGCACCTCTTGAGCCGGTGGGCCCAGCACAAACGCGGATGGTTAGGCATCACGCATGGGTGAGTGACAGGACACTGAGGAAATGAGGTCTTTAGGAAGAGTGATCCCCTCAACCAGCTCACTCGTCTCCCCACACTGCCGGGGCTCCCCTCTGTGAATCACCACACACCCCAGATCCCATGCTTGCTAACGCTTCACAATTCCCAAGGCTCTTTTACAGCTTTTACCTAATTTTCTTTCTTTTCTTACTTCAATTTGAGTGTTTTCCATGAAGCTAATTTCAAAGAACATAAAACTCTTCTATGGGAATGCTCCCTGACAGCCTGCTTACTATCTAACAGACTAATTTTCTGAAGTGATTTTTAAACTTTTCTTAAACGTAGTTTTTCTAACTTTTATTAAAAGTGTACTCTGGGGCACCTGGGTGACTCAGTTGAGGGTCTGACTTGATTTCAGCTCAGCTCATGATCTCACGGTTCTTAGGATTGGGCCCTGTGTCGGGCTCTGTGCTGACAGTAGGAGCCTGCTTGGGATTCTCGCTCTCTGCCCTCTCTGCGCCTCTTGCACATGCATGTTCTTCTCTCTCCCTCTCTCAAAAAAAAAAAAAAAAAAAAAAAAAAAAAAAAAAGAAAAAAAAGGTGTACTCTGGAACCTCCTAAAGACCAGTTTGAGAAAAGAATTTAAGTGGTTCTTCAAGCAGACTGAACCTCTGTGTCAGGTAGGAAACACCTTTAAATTAAACAGTAAACTCTGTGGGGCCTTGCAGGCAGAGTTTGAAAAACAGAGTCTCACAGAGGAGTTACTGTGCCTGAAAAATAAATGGAATCACACAGAATGAGCAGAGACTGCTGTATATGTAAGACAAGAGATTAGTTCCAGTAACTTGGCTAATACCTTAGACTTGGCTCTGATAGCCACTGTGTCACCAACACCATACATCAGTCAAGGTCAGAGAGAGAGTCAACCATGTTGCTTCTGTCGCTGTGGTTTGGGAGCCAGGGTTTGGTTTGATGCACGTCAACATCCAAGCCTGAGCAGGCACTATGGCTCCTGTAGGAAGCTGCTTCCCTTGCTTTATCTTTAAATGTTTAAAAATTACAAACACATTAAGTTTGCACAAATGGAGAACCCAATGAACATGAAATTCTAGCCATTCAGCCAAATTCATTTCTGATCTTAACAGCAGCATTCAACATGGATATAGTATTTTGCATTTCTCCTTTTCCCTACCTGCCGCTGTTGGGTTTGCTCGCTGAGTGCAGCCTGCACACCATCACTTAAAAACAACGGCAGGAAATGCTCCCCTGCTAATGTAAAGTCTCAGTGTGTTCCAGAAAGTCCCAAAGTATGTTAAGAGACTATGGCTTTTTAACAAGCAGGCTGTGAGGGGCCAGCACACAGGAGGGGAGGGGACAAGGACTTCTGCTGTGACACTAGACGGCCCTGCTGTGGTCCCACTCTTCCCAGCACACCTGTTTGCTCTTTGGATCTTGTACATGTGCATCCCTGACCTTGCCTCTGTGGCCCAAGTTCATCAGCACTCCACCACCACTGGCCACTCGGTGTTGTGCCTCATGGAACAGGTTGCATCTCCTTGTTTGCCTGTGTATGCAGTGTACAAGCTCAGTGAGAGCAGGGGCCTGGGTCATCTAAAGATGACCTGAAGGCCTCATCTCAGTGCCTGGCACACAGTACATGCTTGATAAACGGTTCTGAATGAATGAATCACTATTAAAGACTCAAATGCTTCCCAGCGACTTTGGAATTATAAGGCGCAGTTGGAAGCTGTAAAACGCTGTGAAGAATACCACCCATCCTATTTATGACAGGAAGTACTCCCCTTTCTTCTCAGTCCTTTTGATTTCAAAATTGACTGTTAAAGGGGAAAAAGTCTGTCTGGGGAACATGATCTGGGAAGCCCATTAAACCTCATTTAGAGTTCCATTTTATATCTGTAAACAGAAAGACCAAGGCCCATGGCTTTTGGGAGTTAATAAGTCTAACACTGCAATGAATGAACCTGCTTTTTCCATTTGTGTCTGAAATTAGATTTAACTTTGCTTTGAAGTGGCTTTACGGCTGGTGACGGAGGCCTGCCCAGCAGCGCAACGCCAGGAAAGCCTCTGCAGCGACTCCGGGACAGACGGTATCTCCAACCAGCGTTCTGTTTGGGGCTGGGCACGCCTCGTCCGCTCTCCCTCACGAGGAAACATGGAAGATCCTTCAGCCGTGTGGCCCTCACATCAAGACCCCTAGCACTTCTCCTTTTCTCTTGAAGAGCAGAAGTCTTTACGCGATTTTTTGAAACAAAAAGAAATGAAAAGTTTCTGCACTTGATGTCACGAAGCCAGGTGGGCAGATCCCTCTGCCCAGGGTAAAGGCAACACGGGAGGCCTCAGAGGCTCTCAGCAACTTCTCGGGGCTCCTACCAACCATCCGTCACGCTCTGGTTATGTAAAACCGGTCATAACTGGTTACAGCCAAATACAACTCATGCTGAGGCAACTTGCAAAACAGAGATCCTTCAGACGGCTGTGGGGACCCTCACACTGGACACGTCCACAGAGAGTGACAGGGAGGATAAATGTATGACAGACATCAAGGATTATAAAGGAGGCAGCCCTATTCAGAGTTCTCTCGGGCAAGTTCTAACCCTTCTTGCTTCTCCTGTGGATATACTATTTGCTTTAATGAGCAAATTATTATATTATTTATGTAACATGTAAATAATAAACATACACATAAATAATATATAAATAATAATTTATATTTATGTATTATAAATTATATTATTTCTCAGAGCTGTTATTAAAAACTCAAGAGCCCAACTGGGGAAGGCTGTTTCAGCAAAGGGCACTACTATGGGGTCTCTTCTTTTTAAAAAAAATTTTTTTTTACATTTATTTGTTTTTGAGAAACAGAGTGAGACAAAGCGTGAGTGGGGGAGGGGCAGAGAGAGAAGAAGACACAGAATCCAAAGCAAGGCTCCAGGCTCTGAGCAAGCAGTCAGCACAGAGCCTGATGTGGGGCTCGAACCCACCAACTCTGAGATCATGACCTGAGCCGAAGTCAGAAGCTCAACTGACTGAGCCACCCAGGTGCCCCCAGGGTCTCTTCTTGAGGGAACTACCTGGTGTCCTGACAGCAGGGCTGGGACAGGGCCGGCTCTGGCCTACTGCTTCCTGGATGGCAGGCTCCGCCTGTGCTCAGCACGGTGGGCTGCTTCTCCCTACAGAGGGGTGAGACGGTTGGTCTACCGAACATGGGTCCACGTGGCTCAAGGCTGCAGTGCAGCAACATGCAGACAAAGTAGCTTAGAAGAACCAGTTACAATGCCACCCCATAAGGTTTAGCTGATCTTTAAATTTCACACACACACACACACACACACAAAACACATGCCATCATTTGCATATAAACGAGGACTCTTAAATTTTTAAACAATTTAAATCCAACATCATCTTCTCTTTGCCATCAGGTACGGGCACAGACATTCGCACGTGAGAGGCACACGCTGCCAGGAAACTGTGTGGGGTCCACAGAACACTGCCCCCTGCCTGCATCAGCTGTCCTGGGGAAGGCTCCCTGCACACACACCTCCAGGAGAGGCTGTGTTCTGTGTGTGGTGCATAGGTACTGACAGCTCAAAGGCTACTAACCCAACCTCAACTCCTGATGTGCCATGGAACTAGAGAGCAAGGAAAGTGTCCAGGCAAGGCACTGGAGGGAAGAAAGTGGCAAAAGTGAGTCCTCTATTTTAGGGCACTTACGGGACACTTTATGTGTGAACATGGCTCATTTTATAGTTGTGGGGGAAAAAAAGGGCAGTGTTCACAGACAATACAGTGCTTTTTTGGTGTGTATTTCAGCACAGAAATACAAAAATATGTAAACTACTGGAGGTATAAAGAGCCCAGAAGAACGAACAAAACCCCCCAGTGATTTCACTCATGAGCCCTTTAAAGACAAAATCGACATGAGCTGTAGCTGGGTTTTGGGCTCTACCAAAAGAGCATTAGGGCAATGTTATCTGTAACCCCAGAAAATGTGTTCATCTCTGCATCTTGCTGAGAAAATCTGTACAGATTGGGGGTGGAGAGGTATATAGCAAGATTAGATGATGCCCCTTAAAGTTTCCATACCACAAGACCTGCTGCTGAGCACCAAATGGCCAAAAACAAAGAACAGGAAGAGACCAGGAACTTTTCTAATCAAGTCTGGCTGAGCCTATGGCTAACCACCCCTCTATTAAATGTTCCTTTCCTTTTTGTTGTATTTACAGATAAATTATAAATAGTATGAACTGATGTTAAGTGTTTATTTAAATGGTCCTTAGAAGAAAAACTGAGACTATGCCATTAAGTGGCTCACTTTTTCCTTTATCTTCATCATTTAACACATATTTCAGCAGCCCCAACATACTGTAACAATTCAAGGTAAATAAAACACAATCCCTGCCTTCAGAAACAAAAAGGAATATTCACCTAAAAAATAAGTCTTTCAACTCTGTCACTTTAGATCACTTTTTGAAAAGTTCCTTTATCACACTATAGCAGGGGAAACTAGTCATTGCAAGATTTCCCCAGGAAAATTCTAGAGGCACTGAACTGAATAATCAAGAAAACTCCAAGAAAGAAAGACCTAGAGAGATCTTCCTGACTTGGAAGGAAATATTCTAAAACATTGTTTCATAAACCAAATACAACAAAGAAAAAAATATAACTAAAGAATTATATAAGAGCTCTGTTCTTTCCCACATCATAAAAGGCACAAAGTTTAAAGACAGGTATATATCTAAAGCAACTAAAGAAAATTACCCTGATCTCTTTTTTCAACTTGTACCCCACCCAGCTCTGAAAACTAGAAAAGGAAATATGATGCTGTGTCAAAGGGGCAGCTGAGTGCCCCCCACAAGCACGGTCTTGGCTTTTTAAAAAGTGGGTATTATTTCACACTATTTATAGCTCACATCCTAAAGTTTGGGTTCATTAGCAGTTGACCTCTTGATTTGCAACCTGAGCTTAACCACATCAAGGGGCCACCAAGCCAGACCCCTTGTCCCTGCAAAAAAACTGTGACAAAAAGCCCAATGCTGGATATGGCAGATGCCAACCTGCCTTTCTGGAAGCTCCCGCCCCATATCTTACCCTGGTAAACCATCTCACTAATTATTACCACACCATTCTCACTCTCCATAATGGTCTCTTCTTTCACGTTTAATCCCAAAACTGCCTCGTGGGGCTCTGGGCCAGGATGGTGCCTCTTGACAATGCTGGTTGAGGACCTGGAGACGTCCTGGGGTACGTGTACAGCAGAGCAGCCTCTGGGAGGGAGGGAGGGAAGGAAGGGTGTCACTGCAGGCGCGTCTGGGGCATGCTGAGCCCCGGCACTGGTCCTGCCCAGTGTCCCTGCACCATGCAGCTCTCACACGGCACCAGGACTACGGGGCCAGATGTCAGCAAGGCCACAGCATCTGCCTTCGTGCTGCTTAGATTGTGCGTGGAGCCAGAGCAGGAGGCATGGAGTTCAGTGGACTGCGTTTTAACAAATGCAACCGACAGAGCAGCCTGAGGCGGCAACAAGACCTAAGTGATCACATCTAATCTCTCCTCTAAACTGTTCTGTGTGGAAAACAAAATAGGAGTGCTTTATTTATTTTGTAGCTGGAATACTGTGGGAAAGCAAGCAGCCTAGGAAAGGGGTACTGGGAGCTCTGCATGACAGGGAACAGACCGGAACACCCTGCAGAAGAAGATGGTAACCTTGAATGGAAGGAATGTTAGCATTAAAAGGAATGGGCAGAGTCACAACTATGGATCAATTTCAGAATTCAGAGATATAACACCTTACACTAAACTTTTATTCTCTGCCCTTTTATAACATGTCAAGGTCTCCGAACCATGAAATTCTCTCAATTCATAGAAACTATGTTTTGGGCCCAAACGAAATCAGAAATGGGCACCAGAGCTGTCAGACCCTTGCATTCCTGGAATTATCCTGTCTACCTCTGGACTTCAAAGAGAGCCTGTCGTGTTTTCTGTTCAAGCAAATGAAAAATTCTCTTAGTAACGATGTATGCAAATACGTGCCCTCCCTGCATAGGCAAAGCCCACCGTGGGAGAGGGTTCAAGGGCTCTTCATCGGGAAAGAGAGGAAAGGCAGCGGTGTGGGAAAGGCCTGCAAGGTTGGATGTTTTTCCATTTGCAATCAACCTTGAACGTGTCCTTTTCAGAGCAGAGCCCACGGATGCTGGCAGGGCTTTTTCTGCACACTAGTGGTAAAACAGGTTTGCCCTTCTTTGCTAATCTGTTTCCTCGGCTTTATTTGCTACTACTACTTTAGTCATAAGTTCCTTCTTTTTCTTCCCTGTAAGAGATTTTGTTTTCACCTCTCCCAAGGTTACACTGTTTGAAGCCTCATGAGTACGATGACTCAGGATGGCCCTTACATGTTGTTAACGATCTTTCTAGCTCCTCCATGTTGTGTTGTAACCACTCATCAGACGCTTTATTAGATGAGAGGAAAAAATTGCCTTTTGTGAATCAGTTGGGGCTATAGAGATGGGGTTCTTAAATGGGGTGACTCTGCCCCCCAGGAGACACTTGGGTATGTCTGGAGACATTTCTGACTGCCAGATCAGGGGTGGGTGGGCAGCACACCTGGTAGCATGTGAAGGCCAAGGATGCTAAAGTTCCTGCAATGCCCCGGCCACCCCACCACAGTCCAGAAGGTTGGCAAACCGTGTTTCAGAGCCAGTTCTCCCCGGCATCGTACCCCACAAGCCCACCACACCCCCAGATCAAGAATTCTGTGACCAGATGCTTAGGGGCTCCCAGCAGTTAGGTAGCCTATGCTTCTTTTCTCTCTTTCTCCCTGACAGATTAAAGGAAGGAGAGAATACAAAGGTTGTCCAAGCTAAATAACATAACTTGACCATTTCACAACAAATGAGAGACTGTGAGTCTTACATGAACACACATTACGTTAAAGCCATGGATGCTCACAGACGTTTTCTCACAGCATGTTGCTGACGGTCCCATGAAGAAGGGGTTCATGGCTCTACTTTAATCCTGAGAAGGTGGAGGCACAGGATCGTCGTCCACAGTCCGCAGGGCGGAAGCAGGGGAGCTGGTGAGGACCCCGACATCACCTCATCCGGCATTTTTCAAACTGTGGCTGGCACCCATTTGGTGGGTCATAAACTAAGTTTACGGCATCACAATGCACGTTTTAAAAGAAAACAAAATAGGAAATTATAATAGACAATGTAAGAGTAAAACTGGTTTTGTGAAACTCTTTTTTCCAGTTGGCTGTGGTCATTCAAGCTGGAATACCTGATGTCTGGTCCCGGCAACAACTGTGCGGACACGAAGACGGAACCCAGCAGGGGGACGACTTGGCTGTGGTCAGCAGCCTCTTGGGGGCCTGGCACTTGAGTGTAGCTCGTTCCTAAGTCAGTGTCTTGGCCAGTACCAGATGCTCTGCGGGGGTGTTAAGAGGAGATCATGGCATGGAGAGTGGCTCCTGAGGTCAGGAACAGGCGCCATCCTTCCCTTCGTGTGGCCAGTCATGGGAGCACATCCAGGGAGACTGAGGGCTAGCGCCCAGCTGTCCCATTCCAACCTAACCCCAGAGACCTCTCCTTTCAGCCTTCAGTACTTCCCCAAACTCAATGATGGGGGGAGCTGATGCTGGTCATGGCCTCTCCCAAGAATTAATTTTCTGGCTCAATCTACCAACTGAAGCACCAGGGCAGGGCATGACACCTTGGGGACCTTTCTAACGTCCCCCACTCTTACCTAAGACAGATAAGACACTGAGTTGCTGATTCTGAATTTCCTGAAAGTTCATCGGAGGTGTGCCCCTAATTTTGAAGTGCTTGGCTGTAGTCTGTAGGAAGAAGTTAACTTTGTGGCGCCTGGGTGGCTCAGTCGGTTGGGTGTCCAACTTCGGCTCAGGTCATGACCTCACAGCTCGTGGGTTCGAGCCCCGCGTCAGGCTCTGTGCTGACAGCTCAGAGCCTGGAGCCTGCTTCAGATTCTGTGCCTCCCTCTGTCTCTGCCCCTAACCCACTTACATTCTGTCTCTGTCTCTCTCAAAAATAAATAAACATTAAAAAAATTTTTTTAAAAAACCAAAACACTTGTTTAGAAAGAAGTTAACTTCCAGGTCAGTTGTGGGGCTCTTGGGGAGAAAGGTCCCAGAGCCACCTTGCGTGGACCCTCACCTCACTACCACAGCAGCTATTTTTACAGTTTTGAAGGACCTGCTGAAGAGGGCAGGAAAGTCTTCACTTAGAAAGGAACTTAGAAAAGATCTTTTGTTTCAAGAATCAGTTAAAACTTGTATTTGTAAACTTCCATAGCTCTTTATTTGGGCCAATACGGTCAAAAAGTGTAGACATCATATTTCTGTGAACTAAATTTTCCCTCAGCTCATTTTCCATCTTGGTTAAAGCAACCCCACAATAAGGTTAGTAGTTTCGGTAGCTAAGGATGTAAAAGATGGGTGACCCTTGTACTCAACGATACTTTCCAGGCTAAGGAAGGCAAACATTCCCCCACCACCAGTGCCCGTTTCAGATGGTGGCAATGAGAGCGGGCAGGCAAGGCACAAAGTGGCCTAGGAGGACACCCATGACTGCCCAGCTTCCAATCGCATTTGTACTCTGGCGCTCTTCTTGTAAGACTGGGAGCAGACCCGTGTATTCACGCCACAGGTGACACGGGCACAGGGAAGTCAGAAGGCCGACACCCACCAATCTGACACACAACACCCTGGTGAGCAGACGGCACCATGCTCGGAAACCCTGACACACAGAGCAGACGCTCTACCACAGCTGACACACAGAAGCTGCACAACAGGCACCGACACTGAGCTACCTGGAGAGAACAATGAGACACAGACTTCCTCGTGGGCCTGCACTAGGCTGTCCACACACAGGGAAGGAAGGAGGGAGGGGCCGAGGAGGGTGACAGCGAAGAAGCTGAAGCAGCTACTGAACAGAGGGGCCCCATTCGTGGCAAGACAGGCGCCTTAAATAGGTGAGAATCTTCTGGTGGGATGCATCAAGGACGTGCTGTTCTGCCAAAAAAGGAGGGTTGCAGTGATCAGGGGCATGAACAGCTGAAGACCCCACTGCCGCAAGCTGTGGAAACACTGTAGCAGCAAAGCCCGGGGAAGTGGGCTCCCATGTCCAAGACGACTTTACACATACGCTTTCAGGAAATAGGCCTGTTGAAGAATAAGGGGAGACACCTTGGAAACATGGGGGATGACACTCCCTGCTGTGGGCCATAGAGCCCGGCAGTTCCTGGGGCTCAAGTCTTGATCCCAAGGTCACAGCACCCTGAACAAGGATCACGGGGCTTTAGCCTACACTGCTCCTGGGGAAGCCCATCCAGAACCCTTTCCCACAGGCGTGCTCCACACACAGCCTACCACACTCAAGTTCCGCCAGCTTTCCACCAACTGCTATTTACTACATGTTTAAAAGCCCCGATAACAACCAAAGAGGACTATCCTTATTGATCTAGGTCAAGGAGAAACACTGAGAATAAAGTCAGAATCCTCAAGCCCTTCCAACCAAATAACAATTCTTTCTCCCATGAAATGTTCTGTCATTTAAAATAAAGGCAGATGGTTATTCAACTAAATTCCTGCTAATCAATGTCACAAGAAATCACACTTAACTAATGAAGTTTCTAGAAAACACCCTGGTTGGCCAAAATCCTGTTGCTTTTCTGGTTCTGAGTGACATTTCAAGGAAACTTCACAGTGAGACAAGCTGTCAGCATAACCAACTACATGCCAGGACCTCAGAGAACCTGGGGAGGGGGTGAGGCGAGGGCACATTGTTAGAAAAAAATCCCAACCGTGCACCACGGCCCCAAGGCCCTCCTTGATCTGGCCCCTGCCCACCCCTGACCTCAGCCCTGCAGGCCTCAGCACAGGGGTCAACAAACCCCCGATAAGGCAGGCCAGATCAGCCTGCAGCTAGGAGCGGTGTGTATGCTTTTAAATGGTTTTTAAAAAGAACAACAACAAAAAGAGTATCTTGGGACACGTGATAATTATATGAAATTCAAGCTTCAGGGTCCACAAAAAGTTTTACCCGTGCACGGCACATGTTTGTTTACATGCCATCTACGGCAGCTTTTGGACCACAACAGCAAAGTTGAACAGCTGCAAAAGAAAGCGTATGGCCTGAAATATTAAATATCTCCTTTACAGAAAAAGTTTGCTGACCCCTATCCTAGCACATGCCGAGTTCACACCTTTGTACTTGTGGTCACCCCTGTATGGAAATCACCCCTGGCCCTTGGGCTTGATATGGCCAGTTCCTTCTTGTCCTTAGGTCCTGGCTCAAATGTCACTTTCTCTGCGTGGCCTTTCTGGAGTACTCTATCTAGAGACACCTAGCCCGGCTTCATCCTGTGTATCTCTTGCATAGTTCTTACCTGAAATGGTCTTATTCATTTACTTATGAGCTGTCTTTCCAGAAGACTATAAACTTCCTAACGGTGACCCTCGCTGCTCATGACCACTGCTGTCACTCTAGTGCCTGGCAGAGCTAAGTATCTGCAAAGAGCAACAGGGACTGCACTAGTTACACAAACGGACTAAAGCAGGCCTCAGGCCCCAGGCTCTTGCCAACAGAGACCCAAGTTGGAAAGCCTGCCCTGGCTTCAGGTATCCTGGTTTATAAGTTTTGTGAGATATTGTAAATAACCAAATTAAACCTGCCCTACTTCTCATAGGTTTAAGAGGTTAACAACTTCGTTGAGCTGTAAGTGAAGAACACGATGTGTTTTATGCCAAAAGGAAGGGGGAAAACAGGGTCTCCCACCTCCTGGCTTCCGGGCAGAGAGTGACAGGTGCCCGGCGCCTGCTGTGATCCGCCTGCCCTTGCCTTGGCCGCTGCCGGTCACAGGGGCCTGGCATTTCAGCAGCATTCAGCTCTGATTAAAACATAACCTCATGCCTATAAATAAAAACGTCTTTTAAATACTAATTAAAAATAACACGCTGGCATTTGGAAACTCCCATAAACAAAAATATAAGAGTTGAAATAAACAGCAACCATTGCACGTTTAATCTGTGCTCAGGTGGGTAAAAAGCTACATGGGTCTTCTCTGGAGTTTTCCATTAATTCCCGAATTTATGGGGCTTTAAAATGCATAACAATGTCCATCTTACCTTTTAATCTAATAACGAGGGGGCTTTTCTCAATTTACTCCATTTTAATGACTGTAATTAGTTTTAATAATATTTTATTTAACCCAATGTACCAAAATATCATTTTGACATTGTATAAAACAAGAAGAAATTATTAATGAGATAATTTGCTTTTTTACACACTACGTCTTCAATATCCAGGGTGCATCTCACGCTCTCAGCACGTCTCAGTTCACAACAGCCATGTATCCATTACTCAAGAGCCACACGTGCCTGAAGGCTGCCACGCTGGACGGTTTTTAAATGTTCAGTTATTTCAACCAGACACAAACCAGACTTACTTGCATTTTAAGGGTTTTACATAAAAGAGCTTTTCTCTTTTTGATTGGGTGCTTGTTTTTTTCTTCAGATGACTTACTACAATAACTATTTACTATTTTATATATAAAAACTCCCGGAATTCACCTTAGGATTCACACTGCATTCTTCACAATAAACTAGAAGATATTATGAACCACATCATATTGCTTTCCACAAGCATCCAATTTTGCTTTTCAAACCACGGCTGTTAGATTTAGTTTTCATTTCCTTCACACATGGCTCCTTTCCTGTCCTAACTGAACATGACCGAGAAGCTGTGGCACATCTGAGCCAAGTTTCCTTAAACGTGCTGCGGGATGGTGCACATCGTGCACAAAATGACCGCCTGAGTTATAATTCAGAAACACCGCACCCTGTCTGCTCATTCCTTTAGGAGACTTATTCCATCCTCATGATTTGAGAAGTAAAAAGGGAAAACTTAGGACGGCAAGATACTCTGGTGAAATGAGGAGCAGAGGCCCCCTGCTGGAGCAAACACAACCGAGGGAACAGCTTACGCCCGGCTCCAAGTACCTGCTCTTCATCATAACCACACAGCAAGGATGCTGCTGATGGAAACAGAAGCTTTAGCAGCATGGGGGCGATGGGACCACCTCTCTTCCCCAACAGCGAGGGCCCAGCGTCTAAGCTCCAAGAGCGCTCCTGGTTACCTCTGCATCCTGCTGGGTAAGGCGATATGCCCTTTCAAGGCTTTGAAGAGTCCGGGGGTTCAAAGTCTTCTGCTCCAAGAGATGCTCCAGAAGTAAGACAAGCTGGTCTGGAAGGAGCTAAAGGCAAAACCAAAAAGCTTGTGAAAAGACTACAAACTTGACCTTGGTAAAACCTCAGGGCTTACACTGTGTTTCCAAAGACACTGCATTCCGGGGCCTGATTAAGCCCTATTCTCCATGGCTTTTCATGTCAGTTCTAAATTTAGAGCAGATCAAAAGACCTGGTGTTTATCTTTTTATTTTTAGGTTGTACAATGTGATTTTTTTTAAAGGTGTGCAACATGACAATATACATATACACTCTGAAATGACAAAAACTGTACTTATCTTAATAAAACAGTATCATGGTTTATTAAACCTCTTTCTTTTTGGCATATGCCAAAAAATGCCATTTAACCTAGGTAAAGATTCAAGAAGCCGTCTGATATTAAAAAGCAGCTTTCAGATTTCCTTTGTTATCCCCTAAACATTGCAAATGTACACCAAGAAATAAAAAGCACATAATGGAGAACCATATCTCACAATCCTCCATTATAAAAGTTGTAAGTTTATTATTCCATCAAAATTTTAAAATGATTGTACACGTGATTTTACACATGGATGTACATATGTATGTATAATCACACACACATACACACACACAACACACACAAGGTCACCCTTATTCCGAGTTTTTCATAAGGATGGGTCAAAAGAATGGTGTTTAATACTTAAAGGCAAGGAGAGAATGTTTTTATGCAACATAAAAGCAACAAAAACTAATTTGTGAGCAAACGATATTTGTGAAATCCAAGGAAAAATGTCTTTATTCAAAACCAAACCGCACGCAATGCCTAGATCAGCCTCTATCAAAGAGCAGCACTCAAACAAATGAGGAAAAAATTAATCTCAGATACATCTTATAGGAACTGAAAAATATCCATTCTAAAGTCAAGGTTTTAAAACTATTATGAATTCCATTATTCTCCACATTAAGCTGCCCTCCCTCCTTGCTTGCACCCAGATAATCCCTGTCAGCAAACTCGATCTTGTCAGTGTGCAAGTCAATGCTAGATCAACAGCATGTTCATACCACCACCTGGATGTTAATCCCCACTTTCTGTTACTTTAGAAGAAAATTTAAAAATCACTGGCTTCTCTAGCTACCTTTCTGCCTTTTTGTCCCCAAGTGGCACTCCGCCCTACCCTCACTCCCAAACACCACATACACTTGCCCAAAATGTACGTGGAGGAACATCAAGCAGCCTTGCAAGCATAACATTCACCAGGCAATTCCACAAGGAAAGCATTTCTTGTATTTTCTCACTATGCCCATCTAAGTGATAATAAAACTCCCACTTTTCCTACTGATAGACACAGAAGCACATCACTTGATTCCTTGGCATTTGTATTTTACAGCAGCACTTCATCTACCTTAGAGTCATGCTGTGGATCCTCTCTCAGGCTGACAGGATCAGAACAAGGTGCCTTCAGCAAGAATAGAGGGTTACAACCAGCACTGACCTGTGAGGTCCTGTAGGAAGACTCAAAGAATAGCTAACACTTCATTTTCTTTCATTATTAAGTCATGTGCCTTTAAGATGTTCCAAGGGATCAAATCACTACGTAACAACAAGAAGTAAAAACGCCAGTTTTTCATTTTTTATAGTTTCAGACACGAGACTTTTATATTTTCAAAAAATTTGTTTCTAAAACAGCCCAAATCCAGGACCACCAGCCTCTAGGGAGCCTCCTCACCCACCAGTTCACACCATGAGCAATTTCCTTAGGCCCTGCATGTACCCAGGCTCTGTCAGCCCTCCTTCCCACCCACAGCATGCTGTAGCTCCCTCTCTGGATCCTTCCTTCCCCCATTCTAAGAAGGGCGCTTCTCTAGTGGAGGCTAATCCTTCAGCACTGGCCTTGAGTACAACCCCTCAAGTCGCCTTAGGTCAACTCCTCAATTGTCCTCCTGCATTTGAACCCTCTTCAGAGAGCTGGCCTTTCTGCCCCATCAGGGTTCCCACCCCCTCACTACTTTCCTTTACAAAGTGTGCCCCAGTGGCCCCCACCTGGCGGTGACCTAGCCTGGCATCTGACTCTGTGGGGGCTGTGGAGGGGAGAGCCCCAGACTGACTCAGGGGCCCATCCAGCCCTACACTCCCTCCCCCCAAAAGGCACTCTCAAAACTGGTCCACAGCACTTCCACAGCTAGCCAACACCAGGAGCAATGGCTTCGTGTCGAGGCCACTCTGGATACAGGAAGAGGGCTTCTGGGGAGGGGCCCACCTGATACAGCATAGAACACTACTCATCAGCTGGGGGTGTGGGACTTGTTAGCTAACTAAATACAGCAGAAACCAGCCTGCCAATTTGCAGAGTTACAGGGAAGGAAAGAGAAAGAAGGAAAGCATCTCCTTATTATGTGCACACACGTACAAAGAGGCCTATTGTTACAACTCAAGTCTGGGATTTGGTTTAAAGTACAGAGACCCACGGAGGAAAAAACCCTTGAGTAAGACGAGTCGCTTGGTCCTTAACTTACCCCCAACTGGGTTTAACCAACAAACACAACTCCAATTTACAAATGAAGAATTACTAACGTGAATCTATCAAGATACCTGGATTCACACTTTTATATCTCTCGCAGTTTTCTTCTGAGCAGAAAGGTCACACATCCACACAGAAACAAAACCACAAGGATCACTGAAAGCTTTTGTCCTCTCCAAATTTTCCTCAATGGAAAAATATTTAAAGCCAAGCCCCCTGCTTTAAGACAGACGGCGGAGATGGATTAGGGAGAGGTGTGTGTGTGAAACCTTCAGGGCTCTCTAACACGTTTCATTTCCTCTAACTGGGGAGAGGTACAGGGCAAGCTGCACACCCCGCCAGGGAGCGCCCCCTGCCTCTGGCCCCTACTGATGAGAGAGCCGGCAACGAGGGCCCACACAGAGACTTGAGACCATTCCTAACACAAGGAGATCTGCGAGTCCTACGCTTCGGGATGGACTCTTCTAGATGACTCTCCCTTAGTAAACAACCTGTTTACTAAGCCGAGTCTGGCTTTCAGCTGCAGCTCTTCTAATTCACCAGGAAAACTGTAGTTTCTAAACAATGGGAAAACTAGAGAAAAATCAGTAATCAAATGCTACTTTAGTACACAGACAATAAAACTGATCAAAAGTCTTTCATTCACAAGTAAACGTGACATAATTTTTTTACATGACATTACAGACCCTGAAGCGACGATATTCAAGCAAAGATGTAGTAAGTTGTTCACTTTAATACAGTACATTTCCCACTGTAAAATCAACATTTACTCCCCGTAAAGCCACCCTACAATGAGAAAGAAGTACTACGTAATAAAGCGAAATGTTTTGCACAGCAGTTCAGAGCTCACACACCAGCCAGTGCAGTGCTGGGCACCACCGGCCCGGCAGCTGGCACGGGAGCACTGGGAAACGTGGCGTGGGTCACTCCACTTCCACCCACATACAAATCATCAAATCAGATTTCACGTGATTTCTAGGCCAACTGTGCTTTAACGCAGCAGTGCTGAGAGCTTCCATTGCACTACGAAGTAATTAAGAAAAATAAAGTACGTGTTTCAGAGTGTTATCTCCTGAGAAAGCAGCTCCTCTAAACATTCTGAAAAGAACTTGCCTTTACTTCTGAGGGTCTAATGGTGCTTACACCCACAGTTCAACAGTGACAAGAATAGAAGGTCCTTTCCTTTTGCACAAACAAGGAATTCATGACGGGGTAATTATTTTTTCCATAGGGAAACTGGCTCGGTATTTTAAAAATTCATCTGCCACAGAAACTCCGACAAAATAAGACTATGGGGTGCCCGAGTCACGTGCGTACTTTGTGTGCGAAAGAGAACTTCACAGCACTGTCAAACTTACTCAAATACAAAAAATAAAACGGTAAAGGGGGGGGTCAGTCAACACAAATGCTGTTTGTTAAGGATTTAAAAGTCTGTGTTCTTATTTTAAAGAGAAAGGATTCCATAGTTGCTAATTACTCAGAAACGTACAAAGAAAAAAGGAGTCTACCTGGTATTTTCCCAGTCAACTTAAGAACTGAGGCAAGCCACACAACTCGGAATGGTTTTAAAGAGTTTCCACACAGGCTCTTGGAAAGAAAATATGAATTTTCCTAACCCACCCTCCTAGTCTACAAGCAGCACAAAGCAAACAAACCCTGACTCTTCCAGAAGCCCCTTACTGCTGTCACAGGGACATCACTCACTCCTGGCTCCCAGAGGACCACCCACGCAACTGAGCCCCTCCACCATTTCTTCCATTAGCAGGATGCAGAAAAGGCCAGCTTGCCTCCTAGATCAGAAAATGTCACCAATGCGTCTCACTACTGACCTTCCAGAGGCAGGAACCGACACAAGGAACCCGGTGCCACCAACATCCAAGTCCCACCGCCTGCACCCCTTCAAAAGGAAGGGACCTCCCCTCCCGGCCCAGCTGGCCAGGCTGCAGCCGCACACGAAGGAAGTCTCTGAGAGGCTCCCAGGCAGGGAATGAGCCTGGGACTAAGGCAGCCACCGACTGACAATGGCGTGAGTTCTATTATTACCCCATTATCACTCTGGATCTGTGCCTAAATGAAGCATGCTTCCTCCCTGCTGCCATTTCCTTTTATCCTGGCTGGAGACTAAAAGCGGATCAATGGGGGCAATACATATGATGTCACTTCAATTTACAGCAACAACCTCCCTCCTTCAGTGTGTCTGAAATACACAGAAAGATCAATTCTTCCCAAAAATGGTTAAAAAATGCTTAGGGAGCATTCTTCTTCCAGAAAAGCATTCTCTGCTATATTTGTCTATGTTACTACGGCAGGAACTGTTTACACTGAACAAAAACAGAAGAAATGGGGGAGGGAGAAAAATCTCAAATTCTCCTGTATGCTGGAGACTTGCTGGCTGAAATTCAACAGAAGCAGGGTCCAACCAGAATTGAAGCTGTTGACCTTTCAAAGTCACAGGCTCTGGGGTGTAGGGGCACAATAGAGACAGCAGTTCTCTGGCCTTTGGATTAAAAAGGTAACTCATAGATATAAAAAGTCATTTTTGTAAGATTTCTCCACAAGTCCACCAAATTCCTTTCCATTCTTCCCAGAAAACTCACACCACACTACATAGCCTCAGGTGTCCCCACAGTCCAGAGCGAGAACAACAGTGCCCCTTCATGCACTTTTCTCACTAAGGGCAACAAGGGACTGACTACAGGACACAAAGATGGAGACTTAAGTCAGCTTTCAGACGGTGCTCTGACCCCAAATGAAACAAAATAAATAAAAATCTCTAAGTTGTATAAATTTTCGTAAGATGATTTTTGGAAATGGGTAAAATTAAGATATACTAAAAAAAAAAAAAAATCCTCAAACCATAAATACTCCTTCTCTACAACCCCAAAAGACACACAAAATCGTAAGAGTATCAGAACCTTGGTGAAGCTGACCTTATAGACTCCAGACACTGGGCAGGACTATGGTCTTCACATCATTAGTATATAATCTTCCTTCATCTGTCACCTTTTTTTTTTTTTTTCCAGTTTATTTATTTGAGAGACAGAAAGGGCGCGCACGTGTGTGTGAGTGCGTGTGCGCATGCGCAAGCAGGGGAGGGGCAGAGAGACAGAGAGAATTCCAAGTAAGTTCCACACTGTCAACGCAGAGCCTGACACAGGTCTTGATCCCATGAACTGTAAGATCATAACCTGAGCCGAGATCAACAGCAGATACCCAAATGACTGAGCCACTCAGGCACCCCTCTGTCACCTTCTTAATGATAAACGTTGTTAGCTGACAAAAATGAATTATGTAATAACATTTACACAGGAAAGTCTCTGCCTAAGAGCTTTTATCAACTAAAGTATCATGATAGAATTAAAATATTTCTAGTTTAAACTGGTAACTTCTGTAGAGGAAAAACAATTGGCTTGAATTTCTGCTGAAAAACTAAAAACAAAGCCTACAAAAGAAAAACCATCCCCTACATGCTAAAGCAAAAACTGAATACATTTTAAAGAACTGCCAAATTTAAGAAAAGAAGTCATAGTTCATATAATATTGGGGACATGAACTTGATTTACCAACAAATGAAAATCACCAAATAATTAAAAGCAAAAATAATTTCCTTCAAAATAAGAAAGCAATCTATCTATAAATAAAAATTCATATAGCACAGTTTTGATTGTCAAACATCTTTAGGGAGTAGGTCTGTGGTCAAATTTTAATAAGAAAATTTAAGCAGAAGCAACTGTTCATATAATTCATTTCACACCGAAAAAAAAGCGTATTTACTACAAAACAAAAATACAGTAACTCCCCTCATACACATTTCTTGCCATCTTACCACATTACGGGAACAGTTCCATCTTATTCTTTTTAACAGCTGCATACTACTCCATTATGTGGTTATATACCATGGCCACAATCTGATGTACAAAACCAGCTGACAGTTCTCATGATAAAGGTACTTGCATGCTGGACTTTAGGGGGTCATAAAATCATATGCAACTGGAATTTTGAGTTAGAAGCTATTACTATGTACAAGTTAGGAACTCTAGCTCATAAAACACACGCACTTACTCAAGACAAAGACATCAGTTATTCAATACAATATTATTAATTTAAGTGAGACAATTAATTCCAAGGAAACAAAAAGATTTCTGTTAAAAAAAAAAACTGCAAATGCAAGAAAAGTTAGAAGTATTCTCTGATACTTTCAAGTGTTCCAAATTCTTTAGAAAGCTTTATGAAGCCCTATACTGAGCATGCCACTGTTGTCATGGCAGAGTGAATAGACTGCATCACTTAGGAATTTATAGTTTCTTCTTCACGAGTGAGGATTTTTTTGAGAAGCCTAAAATTCAGATCAGGAATGGTCACCCTGTGGCCCCTTTGGTTACTGATTTGGCAGGTTCCTGGGTTGGGGAAACAGACATAAAAACTCCTAAGCACTCTGGTAAAATTCTGGTAATTTTCAACATTGAGTGTTTACAAAGATTTCTTTTCCAAAATATATAATGCCATAAATGATTAACGTACATGTTTATAAAAGCTGTGAGAGGATTGCATTTTATGTAGTTTAAATAACAGGCTTTATGTCAGCATATAGCCTGGATAATACTTTGATAAAAGTTGGTGACATTAAGTTAGCACATGAAAATGTGACTCTTATATAATGTGTACACATGACTGACTTACGCCAGTAAATTATATCAGATACTATTTATTTGCTAATGATGGTGTCTGTTTTAGTCTCTGTGGGGTCACTTTTGGAGGTACTGACCCCACCCATGACTCAAAAGTACAGTACATGAACTGCCTGGTCTTGGTCTTTTCCTTTTCTGCCTCCAGCTGAAGCGAACTGTTTTTCTTAAGTCAAAAAACATTTCCCAATTTACTTAATAAAGAGAAGATCTACTTTATGAAGAAATTCAATACCGCAATCTAATCTAAGCACTGAAATGCATAAACGATTGAAGCACGTGCTCTAATAAAGCCTGCACCTGGAAACTGGGGGCTTCTGTGAAGAGGTTCAGTCAGTACAGGCAGAATCTCTAGCACTAGTGTCACAAGAAACCTGTTGGCAACCCTCTACTCTTAGTCATAACAACAATATTTGAAAATAACCCAGATCTCAAAAGTTCTGATTTCAACGTTACTATATAAAGATGAATGCTAGCACCGTTAAATATAAGACGTTAGTTCTGTGCAAGCAAACGGCTAGAATTCTACAACCTTGAAATGCTTTCTGTATATAAGGCATTGCATCAAACAGCTGCACGCTCAGATTTTTATGTTGTCATTTACAACACAGATGAACTATCAAATACGTTCAGTTTTTTCCAAGAGAAAAAAGCAAACAGTAATTTCATTCAAACCGAGAATTTTCTTCCCATCTTTCTCTAACTTCCTGCATTACCCCTCAAATGTCAAAATCAGATAGTCTGTGGAACATTTATTACAAATTAAATACTTTAGTAAATAATAACTATCAACTTTAATGCCTCTTTGTAACATTTGGTTGAATATATTTCAGCCCTATGTTCCTGGTAAAGAGCGGTCGATCTATGTAACATGCACAAAAGGTGTTCATAAGTACAAATATGTAACCCTTAGGAACATTCAATCTAAAAACATACTTTTTCCTCTAAACAAGTAGTTAGCAAATGGGGGGGGGGGGGGGAGAAACTTAAGTTACTGAAAATATTCTCTTCAGTATTTTATGGACAAAAATAAGATCCTTATAAGTTTAATCAAAGAATAGCCGAGTTCAAACAAAACTATATTTTAATTTCCGTAAAAAGTCTAATAAGGCAACTCCTTTCAGACTGGAACCGACAGTGCTCATTTATTGCGCCATCTACCCCAGGCCTGACATGCACATGTTTATCAAATTTAAACAAAGGACTTAATGTACAATGTAGTAGGTGGAGTAATATAGTAAAAATGATGGCAAGAATGGTTGTCAGTCAACGATTTGGTGATTTAAATCTATTACAAAAAAACTTACAGCCACAAATGAAAATTCTAGCCAGGAGTGATTCTCATGTCTAACCTAAAATCCAAAAAATACATTCAAATACATCAATTTAAAGAGTTTTTTTTTTTAAGCATTCTGTATAATAATAGACGTGGTAGAGGATTCTTAAACGGTAGAAATGCCTCTTCAACTGTAATCGACTGTATTCAGTGAAATGATGGCTCTGTAATGTTCTTAAAGAGCTAAAAAAGTAAGTTACGCTGTATGAGGAACTGCAATAACCCGTTCTGCTCTACGTGCAAAAACTTGATAGCATCTCTAAGAGAAACCTGCCTTTTGCTTTCCAGTCTCCTTGTTAAAACTTGCTATTCAAGATTTTTTTCAAATTAGAAAATTACCTGCCAAAAAGAAAGTAAGCCACAAAATCATTTTAGAGACAATGACACATACGAACAAGACTTTAAGGTGAGAAAGAAAACAAGAAACAGGAGGAGGGAGAAACCAAGTCAACCACTGGCCTCAGCTTACAAACCGACTCAGGCACAGAGGGACACACACATTGGTGTTTTTAAAGTGCAGAATGTAATTTATAAACCAATTTCATTTTTGGGTGTTTATTCTGGTCTAGAATGCTCACATTCCATTACTGCTAGTTCCTGCCCTTTCTTCTTCCCAGGCATGTAGTCAAAACAACAGAAATATCTTTTATTTTAAATAGACTTTATTTTCTAATAGTCTTTCTATATTTTCTACCAAATTCAAACTAAGCATGAATTTAGCCACATGCCTACAATGTGTTGCGGTTTCTGTCATGAAGTTGACATGACACATATCCCTAAATATATGTATAGCCAACCACAAGTAAGGAGGCATTGTGGGAGTGGGAGGCAGACAAGGGTGGGGAGCCAGACTGCGTGAATGACTCTGGGGCAATAAAACAAAAAGTTATTTTTACCTAATAAAAATGCGTTGAGAGTACAGTTCAATGGACTGTCCAATGTCTCAGGGTTATTTCACAGAATGTATATAAAGCACACGAATCAGATTTCACTCAAATTCTGTATACTTCTGGATTCAAGTCCAGACATTTTATATCCACGACTAACTGAAAAGTTTTATGAAGAATAAAGGATGAACTGGTTAAGGGTCACTTTGACACTTACTGCAATTCGTATTCTTGAAAAAGATGTGGACTTAAGAACTTCAAGAGAAAGAAAGGTAGAGAACAAGTTTCACATACTTTCAAGAAATGTTTACTTCATTTTTAACTTCTTTTCCCCCTCCTCCATATTAACACCTGAGGGAAGCGACACCCCTAGAGGTCAGAGCTCTATATAAAGAGAAGGGGATGTCTTGTGGTTGCACATCATGTAAGAAGGTGAAACAGTGAATGGGAAACAACAATAAAACCACACGGACACCATCGATGCCAGATTTGTTCACACCAAGTTGCATGCTCTGTACAAATGGCCAAGTAATTCACAAATTAATGTACTTCTCATCACAGCAGAAACTATTCCCAACTGAACAAGTAGATTAAAATAGTAAGCTTAATAAAAATGTTCTTTTGGAGTAAAATATCCACTTTATCACTAGGAGAGTTCACACACTATAATCTTAAATCTACTGTGAGCTCCAGCTGGGACTTGAGGCTCGCCGCCCCGCGGGGGGGGGGGGGGGGGGGGGGGGGGGGAGACAGCCTGAAGCTGATATGGGAACAGGAAATCTGAAATGCGGCCCTGTTTCCTGCCATGGAAATATTTTCTCATCTGAATTCAAGTACTGGAAAGTCAATCCAACAGAAGTAAGTCTTCAAAGATGCAAACAGATACTAACCATGGATCTAAAATCCTGGTAGGTCAGAGACCTTTCTAATGCGTGTTGGCACGAACATGATTAAACCCCACAACGTGCTTTCTAGTGGCAATCTAAAATCTCAAGGATGTGCGAGTTATCCCTAATAGATTCCTAAAGAAATTTCATAAAAATTGTTTTAGATTTTCCTTTATTTATGTATAATGTGCTCATGTAAAAAAAAAATCAGTATTATTTTACTGGAGTAATACATTTTAATAGCACAGAACAACTCTTGGAAGTTACAGAACATGTTAAGACATTTCTAAGTTTTCTGTTTATTTAATTTCAGTGGAAAATAGTCCATTGGAAAAGCAAACTTTCCCTTCCCCCTAGTATCCTAAATTATCTGTATAAGTTAACTTGGAATTTATCTTTACAAAAAAAAAAAAAAAAGAGATTTTCAAAAATTTTTTCTTACAGAATTAAAACTAAAAAGAACTTAAAAAAATATTTACTCTCAACATTTTAACACAATTTTTGCTGTCATTATATCAAAGTTACAACACACCAATCATAATCTACACGTTCTATATCAAAGTGAAGCTTGACTTATTTAAAATAAATTAATTTGAAAAAAGTCCTCACAGATTCCCCCAAAAATGAAAAAGAAAAATGGATACACATACTTTTTTTTAATGACTAAATGCAACCTTACAGGTTGAGAACCATTTCTCCGCTGATTTCACTACGTAGGGTCTCATCTCAGAACTTTGTTAAGGAATAGTTGAGACACAAATAAAAAACAGGTTGCTCCTTCCTGGGCAACCCAAACAAACTTCTCTTTAGAGTCAATATTTAAAATGCAGGTTTTTAAAAATTGTTTGTGGTCAGCTGCCCAGCATTAAGTCTACATTTCCATCCAAGAATGCCTCCTAGGAATTCAAAGACCAGAACCCCTCTTGATCAGCACACACCCTTGACAGAAGAAGAAAAAGGAGAACAGTTCTCTAGAGACTAAAGTTACCCTGTAGAACATTTCTAAAGAAGGCTCCCCGCCAGAAGCAGTAATTTTTGTTACTCCTTTCCTGATGGATTTGTCCTTTAAATGAGTTTTCTTGTGTGCATCCGAACACACTTGTTTACCTGGTCTTTTTTCCTTGAAGGCTTGGTGAATATAACACACCAAAAATTACAACACCGACGCAGAGGCCATGGAACACACTCTGAAAGTTAAAATGTTTACAGCGACTAAAGGCAGGATAACAAAGGCAACAAACAGCCCGTCAGAAGCCCCCTACAGCACTTCTGAAGGCAAAGGAGAGCTCCCATTCACACGGAACGCTATCACCATGGTGGTGGGAATGCAAACTCCACAGAATGGGCTGCTAGCTGTCAGCAAATAAGGGCACGATTATGAAGCAGAACGAGTAACAGTAAAGAAAACTTGGCTTCCTTTCCCGCTAAAGCTCATCTGGTGGAAAGACTGAGGTTAAAAAGAGGCAAGCAAGAAGGGATTTGGTAGAAGGAGAAGAAACCACTCTAATTCTCCTAACGAACACCACTTGACGGCCCGGGCCCCCGCAGCTGTCAGACGGGCCGGGCTGCGGCGGGCGGGGCCGCCGACCTGCCGGGGGGAAAACGTCTTACTTACTGAGGCTCCTGTCGGGACGTGGGCCGGAGCCTGGAGTCCGCTCAGACGGGTCCCGGCGCCGGCTGATATCTCCCGCGGCCGCCCCGCGCGCCGCCTCTGCCTCTGCGGCCAATCCCCGGAGAGGCCGGCCGCCGCGCCCCGCCCTGCCCCGCCCCGCCCCGCCTCGCGCCGCCAGTCCGGGCCCGGCTCCCAGCGCGCAGTGCCCCGGCCCGGCCACACCCCTGGCCCCCGCCCCGCCCCGCCAGTCCGCTCCCGCCCGGTAATTACTCTAATTAGAAGTCTTAGTCTCAGCAGTTAAACAATGTACGAACCAGTCCCAACACAGCCTGCAATTCAAGTGGCTTTGAGAACAAAGACAATCATAGCTGTAGCAATTTTTCCCCTAATTTATAGAATGTGAAGACTTTCTCTCTCTGAACGTTGTACTTAAAAAAAAAAAAAAAAAAAGTTTAACCTCTGGTATACATGCCCTTTCACAAAGATATCAGCATTTCTGTGGAAAAACACCAGCACATACCAGCTACATGTAACAAAAGAAAAAGAAACAAATGAATATTAAACTTGTAAGTTTGATCCCTCCTGCAGAACCAACGTTCTTGGATCACTTGGAAATATGTAAGATGTACAGAGACGTGGAAGGACTGTTTTTCTAACAGTTTATAGATTATATGAATGAAAGGGAAACAAACTACCCGGGGCATCTTTCTAGCAAGCAATCTGCACAATTCTTTACTAGTACCGGTGAAGGTTGCTAACTGTTCATACTAATATCGGCAGAGTGGCTACCTTCCTATCCAAGGGAGGAAAACACCACAGGATTGTTTCCTGGGTGCAAGAGCAACAAGCTTTAATGCCTAATGACTGGCATGTTCGCCAGAAACAACCAGAATATTTCAACAGCACACAAGAGGCCAGTCTTGTTTCCAATCTTATAGCAATCACAGTAGATAAAGGTCACCAGAACAGATTCCAACAACAAAATCAAACACTGCAACTACCATCAACTACAGTAACTATTTCAAAGATTGGGAGAAATGTATTTATCAGGAATAAGGCATTTCTCAAAGAGAGATATACTTCACAATAAAGTCAAAAAGATAACATGGCCCCAAACCCAAGGAACTCTCAGGAAGGGATGCGATCAGGCCTGTTTTCCCTAGAAAATTATAATAGCCCATTCACAGCTCTTCTGGGTATTAAACTCTTTGTGCTAGCTTAAATGTACACTGGAATTTTCAGGACGAGTAAAATTATAACCGTAAAGTATGTGTTAGAAAGACTTTAAAAAACATCAAAAACAAAAAAGCCTTTCTTACTTTACTTTCCAGTACTAATTTGATCTTTAAAGCAATGTGCATCCATTTTAGAAGAATTACTCAACAACGTAGAAGTTTACGTGAATGATTAAAAAAAAAAGGCAATGAAACTATTGGAGAAATAAAAGCAACCACTACAAAAATGTTGCACAAAATAGGGTATATGTCTCAAGTCTTTCCCTTTCATTACATTTTTTTTCCCAAACACAGATTTTAAGTTTTTCAAAATTTCAGGCATAAGTACAATTTTCAGTTCCACTCCATGCATTTACCAGGATATGCCTGAAAGTCTCTCCATTTTTAAATGAAGGAAATCTTAACTGTTCACATTATGAAACACTAATTTAGTGCCTTAGTTTGTTACAAAATGTGATTTTTGTTTAGCAGCTGTTTGCCTCTCTAGATGTTAATTAAGACAAATACCTGAACACAACTTAGTTTCATTGCAGTAATCATTTAAAAAGTTAATCTCTTTTAACAAGGAAAACAACTAATTCCAAGTTAAAACAAAGAAACAACTAAAACCAAATGGAAACACTTTCAAATGCTAATGTGCCTACCCCGTTTAAAAGGATAAAGCCCTGAATATAAGATAATATTCTTAATTAAACACTTAAAGTGGATCAGGTGCTTGCGAAATACATAGAAAGGACTTCCCAACACTTGTTCTGCAGATGAAATAAACATAGTGGGCAACTGAGAACCAACACAGGGAGAAACCTCTTTCAGAAAAAAAAAATATTTCCCCCAAAACTTATCCTTCCAAAATTCCCCACTGAGCCAACATCTAAATATTTAAATGGCTTTAAAGTCTTCCTTAGCTAAGCCAATCTCTGCATACAAGACAGGACAGCCTCCTTTAAATTAGTTAAGAACATTAATATGCTTTTCAAAAGTGTAAGAACGTAAAAATCATTCAATATAACACTTTTTTAAAAGTTTGTTTGAAAAATCCATGTTATCTTCCTTCAAATAATAAACATAAATATTCCGCAATGAGACAGAAAAGAATAAAGAATTTTTACAAAATATACCAAAATGACTCATAAAAGCAAACCCCTAACAGCCAAGTACCCATGCTATCAGCCTCATCACTGACACAAACTTATTTTAACATTTACTTTTAAAAGCAAAAAGCTACTGTCGATTAAGCTATTGGTCAAAGCTGCAATTTTGCTTTACATTACATTGCAAGGTAAAGAGCAAGAGTTAAAATAAAATACCACATACCGTCCTGAAAGTATCTCCACTTAAGGCAGAGTTCTCAACATCAGAGATTTCATTTCTCGTTGATTCCAAAACTATTTGCTCAAGCTATTATTATAATTACCATTTCCCCCTCTGGAAGCCAAATCAATAGCCCTACTCCATGAAATTGTTATTTATTTGGGGGGGGGGGAAGCAGTATTTAGGAAACGTTTGCCCCCCCCCCCTCCTAAGCAAAGCGCGGTCCTCTGAAGGCCAGCACTGCGAAACCACCTGCGCAGCACCCTGCGCTCCCACCTCTCTTCAAAGCGGGGTGGGGTGGGAGTGGGGGTGACACCTCTCCAAGGCTTTTCAAAAGCAAGTCCCCAAACGCCAGTATCAATTCCACAGGTCCCGCTGGACGATGCTGCCCGAATTCTACACGTCTCACTCCACGCTGTCAACCAACTTCACCTAAGTTTAAAACGAGGTAGGACTACACTGACATCTGTCCCCGAGCACATTTGTCTCTGAAGCAAAGAATGACCTAAGTTTGAAAGCAGGGGACAACAAATTATGAAATTTTGTGGAGAGGGCACAAAATTAAAGTACCTAGCTCCTAGTACGGCTGTTGCGTAGAATCAATGCGCGAATAACGCTCTCCGGTTACGAAGCCGAGACCCTGGATGAGCACGCCGGGTGCCTCCACGATACGCACAGAAGCCTTTTCGCCTGGAGAACGGAGCACCCAGCGTCCACCAGGAAGGCGCAGTCGGTCCCCGCAGGGAAGAAGAACAAAAGGGATTTAGGGAATCTCTGGGGTGCCCAAATGCCTGGATCCGAAGCCGGGAGCACCCATAATACAAGAAGGTTTCAACCAAAGCAAGTCGTGTTGGCTCTGGGGCCCCACCGGCCGCGGTTCGTCTTCCCCGACCCGGACCCTCACGCGACACGAATCGCCAAGCCCAGATAAAGTCCGCTCCCGCGCCAGTGTCGGGGCGGCCTCGCAGCCCGAGAGTGGGCCCATGCGCCGCAGGGGTCAACCTACCGAGGGAGCGGGTGGTGGGCGGGCTGCCGGGACTCTCACGGAGGGGGCGGTGTCCTGGTTCCGCTCCGGCCCCGCCCAGACCCCCCCCCCCCCCCCCCGAGGCCTGCAGGTGTCTACCCGGCCGCGGCACCCTCCCGCACCTGGCTGCACCGGGCGGGACCGGGCGGGACGGGGGGGGGGGGGCGGCTCTCGCCTGGTGCAGGCGGTAAGACTGCCTTGCCTCTCTTTAAACACGAGCGTCCTTTTCCTCCGAACACAAACAGCAGGCAGTAGGGGCGCCTTCAGCGGGCGAGTCAGAACCCGGGTCTACTTGCCTAATGACCTTGGGCGCAAGCTGCGAGTTCCATTCTCGCATCCCCAAAAACTCTACCCAACTCTTAAGGGTGTCAAGAAATACTGGCCAGCGTACTTCTGGGCTCGTGACCCACTTTGGTCCTTGGCGTGAATTTACAACGGCCCACCCTCCTCCCTCATGCTCCCCAAGAACCAACTGTGCCCACAAGGAGACAAGGAGCGTAGAGCACGGAGTGAAACCGGTGACTCTACCAAAGTTAACCACCAAACGTAAACCAAAGCAGCTCTTCATTCTCCCTCCCTCCGTGGTTTGTAGCGCCTCCCGTTGTGCGGGCCCCAGGGCCTCGTCAGGCCTGCGTGACGGCATGGATCTAGATTATAAGCCCATGTTGCCCAACCCCACCGGGCAGGTGAGTGTCGCTTACGCACAACTCTGATTCTGGCCGCCTCTTCTCTCTGTTCTCTGACACAGTGACCTGTATGCCCCAATGTGTGTCATTCAATACGTTCATTTCCAGTTCCAATCCTCTCAGCCGGTCAAGCTTTTTTTGCAAACTGATATGAATTGCTAATAACCAGTCCCTCTGCCTGGAATGCCCTCGGATCCCCCTAATCACTTTTCAGGGGCTACCTTTTTCAAGAACCCTTCCAGAAACAGTTTGTGCTTCCTGGGTTTTATTCTCTCACCTATTCCCACGTGGGTAGTCCCGCTCTGATGTATAACAGAACTGTCAGTGCTGCTGTGCACACACGGAGCTTCTGAGCTCCTGGAAGGGCCCCGGAGGTCTTTTCTTTCAGTCGCCCCACCCTCAGCACCCAGCACAGCCAATTTGCATGATTCGGAATTAATGTAACCTGTCTTGCAGCAAGATCAAAGTTTCAATCTTGTGCCCATTAGCACTGATTTTAGCAACTAAAATGACGAACATTTGTTAAAACAGGATCAACTTTAAAACAAATTCAAAGATAATTTTTTTTTCTTTTTTTAAGCTTTACACCATTAATTTCACAGGCAAAGAAAGCCATTACAGGTAAATGTTGTATCTACTTCAGGGACATTTTCTACTCGGAAGCTGTTGACAGCTTAACCACTGCAGCTCTGCTTTATGCAAATACAGATGCTTTTCTCCCAGAGAACTTCACACATCTGCTCAGTTGATTTTGCCATGGCCTTGCAGACATGGGCTCACACCACCCAGGGCCTTCAAAAGAGATGACTGGGGCAAGGGCCCACAGAAAAGTCAAGCCACTTACACACAAGAAATGCACACAGTGCTTAAAACTATGTAAAACTTTTACAGATGTGAGCACCAAAAAGGATCTTTATAGTGCTAAAAATAGAGTATCTTTGTTTTTTAAATAGAGTATCATTTTTATTGGACATTCTCCTATGAAGTGGGGTGTTAATGACAAATTATAACGCAAAAAATTCACAAGACAAAACATTAATTCAATTATTCTCAAGTCAATGAAACTATAATTGGATCATTCTTTTGAATAGAGAAATGCCATTTCCCCCCAAACTAAAATTATAAGTATGTGTATGTCACACTTAAAGTGTCTTTATATTTACTAGTTGACATTAGATATTACAGTAAAATAGAAACCCACTCAAGCTAAAAATAAAGATCTTTTTATTTATTGGTGTTACATACCATGTGTGTTCATGTACATATATAATTTTTCCAGATAGTAGTTATAAGAAACCTTAGTAAGAAGCTATGAAAACCCACTTCTAATACCACATAGCCTGTATCTACTATCCAACTCTATGAACTCCTAATTCACTAATCTCTTACATTATCAATACTCTCTAGTGTGGTAAACAAGATAATGGCCACACCCTGATCCCTGGAACCAGTGAGTACTTTAGGTTGCCCGGCAAGGGAGAGTTAAGGTTGCTAATCAGCCGATTTAGAGATGGGATGATCCTGGATTACCCAGTGAACCTGATGTAATCACAAGGTCCTTAGACGTGAAGAAGACAGGCAAGGAAGAGAGAACCAGAGAGACAGTAGCGTGAGAAAGACTGGCCGGGCCTTGCTGGTTTTGAAGATGGAGGAAGAGACCATGAACCAAGGACTGCAGGGACCTCTAGAAACTGGAAAAGGAAAAGGAAGTGGATTCTCCCAGAGCCTCCAGAAAGGCCTACTGACACCCTGAACTTCGCCCAATGAGAATGATTTTGGACATCTTACCTCCAGATACTGTAGGTAATAAATCTGTGTTGTTATAAGTCACAGAATTTGTGGTAATCTGTTACAACGGCAACAGGAAACTAATACATGTGGGTTCTAAGTTCCTCTTAGAATCAACCTCACTGCTGGTTTGTGTTTGGCTCAATATGTGAGGAAGATAAAAACATTCTTTAAAGGCTCTCAGCTACACCTGCACTCTGATCAGTTTCCTCCTAAGAGGGGAGGATTCCTTCCTGGGCCCTCCCCTCATCCCCAAGGACACAGCTTCATAGGGAATTTCAGGCTTGACTCTAGTGGCTGAGAAGTTTGCTGGAGTCGGTGGGCTGAGATGAGAAGAAAGCTGGATAGGGGGTCTAAAAGCCCTTTAGGGTCTGGTTCCTAACTGCTTCACTGCTTTTCTAGTGCCATGGAGGCCAGGGCAGAGCATGTCAATGAAACAAAGGACAAACATGAAACAAAACGCCATGGGCAACCACGTCTTGATCAAATCTAAGAGTGATTCAAGTTAATAAGTAACATAACCCCACCACCTTTTTCATGGCTTTAATTATTACAGCCAGTAAAAAATATTCAGGCCATCCCTGTTTAGTGATGTTTTATTTACCCCTAAAGGCTAAAGTCTTCATTAAAAGCAGAAGAGTTGTGTTCAATTCAACACATATGGTGAGATCACAGCCCAGTTTATTATAGTTTTTTGAAATGTTCACTCGCCCTCCCCCCAAAACATATATACACACAATCGAGGAATCTGAATACACAGCACTGCAATTACAATTGGCCCGTATCAGATTTTTAGTACATAATTGATTTAAATTTTTTTTTTTTTTGCTCAACGTTTTTATTTTTATTTTTGGGACAGAGAGAGACAGAGCATGAATGGGGGAGGGGCAGAGAGAGAGGGAGACACAGAATCGGAAACAGGCTCCAGGCTCCGAGCCATCAGCCCAGAGCCTGATGCAGGGCTCGAACTCACGGACCGCGAGATCGTGACCTGGCTGAAGTCGGACGCTTAACCGACTGCGCCACCCAGGCGCCCCAGTACATAATTGATTTAAAACACAAACTTATTTTTGAATAGATCCCCATGGTTTCTATTTTTCTAGCACAAATCAATCTTTTCCTAAGGCCATTTCTTCCACTGTTCAAAGGGAACAAAGCTGCTGTTGAAGGGGTTTTCCTTTGCCCCAGATGTTTCACTCAGGTGTGCTAAACCTGGCCAAGTTCCTGAATAGCCTGACACCGTGTGGTTGCAGAAGCCAGACAAAATGCCTGAGCTATAAAGGAACAGGTTAAGAGGATGGAGCAATCCACATGTCCACAAGATCAGTGCCATTAATTTCTTTTTTTTTTTCATGGTATACAGACTTTATCACGGAACTGCCCAATTATGTTTTCCAAATTTCACACTTTATGTTTTCCAAAGAGAATTAATGAGCCGTATCTTTCCAGGTAAACTCTTCACTGAGGGAAGAAGTGTAATTCTTTGTCATGTCCTATATTAGAAAAGCAATTGTTTCCAATCATACCTCACTTGGATCAGTGTTTTTTTTTTTTTTTAAATACCTTTGGCTCTCTTTTGGCATTACTTGTCTGTGAAGCTAAACCAGCAGGAGAGGAGCTGGAATCATTCCAAATTAAGACCCTCCCTCCTGCGAGAGAGGAAGGCTGAGCGGGGAGGGGTAGTTCTGTCACGAATGGCCTCACCTCCATGAACGCTCAACCGGAGGGAGGGGGAAAGCATCCTTACTAGTAGGTGTCTCTTGGAGCACTTGGTCAGAAATGAGCAAAGGAGTCAGATCTCCCTGCTCTTTAATCCCAGGGATGGAGGCAAGTTCTGGAGAAGAACTGGAAAATGTGGAACCTCAGGCACTGGGAAGCAGCCCAAGATGAAACACACTTGGACCTGGGCCTTGACATTTTTCTTTAGAAAAAAGTGCTTATCATGTGGCTGTACAATGGTCTAAATGCTGGAAGCATTTAGCTGGAAGCTAAACTTGGCTTTGTGTTTGACCATCCATTTTTATTAGCAGAATTGCACACCGTGAAATACAGCCCTCCTTCGTCCCTAGTTCTCAGAAAACCATTCCTGATAGCAATGTAATTCTAAAGGGGAAAAAAACCCACAGGAAAAAGAGGCCGGGCATTAAATTTTACAAAGCACAGGAAAGTAACTGATGTTTGATTAGGTATGGACGGTTATTCCTATCAATGTAGACACAAGCCTATGGGAAGGGCTTGGGGAAGCAGGGCCCTCTGGTGAAGCTGTGGCCTCAAAGCCACCTGACCCCTGTGCTCCTCTCCCCTCCTGAGGTCCTCTGGAACTGAGGAGAAACCGTCTCCACCTGGTGCTGCTTGTGTTCGAGGAGGGCTAACAAGACCCGTGCTTCCTCTTCTAGCCCTTCCTACAAGCCCCTAATGCTATTCTTATTATATTCCCAGAATTAAATTAAATTAAATTAAAATAGCATCCTTAACATGCTTTAGTTCTGTGGGAAAAGGAAATATATCAATCATGTACTAACTTAAGAAATTTAACATCCTGAAAAGTTTTTACAAACTCTGAGAAATAAAAAATAATGTCAGCAATCTTAGTCTGCCGTTACAAGTCACTGTTCTTGACAGTAAATAACACCAGGGGCCATTTTAAAGACTTAAAAATTAATAACATGAAAAATGAAGGAATGACAATAAACAAACATGATGTCCATAGCAGGGGTAAACAAATTAGTAAACTCTTAAATTGTTTCTATTGTATAGCCTGCCCTAAAGACTTTAGGAGAAGTATTATTAAAGTAAAACGTTGTGGGTTTTCTTTTAGTTTTTAAGTAGGTTTCAAGCCTAGTGTGGAGCCCAGTGCAGGGCTCAAACCCATGACCCTGAGATCAACATCTGAGCTAAGATCAAGATACAGCTGTGTAAAAATATGAATTTATTAACTGTTTCTATTAGTAACACAGTATATTGATTTATAATTTGCAAAAATAGGACTCTTAAACCCGCCAGTGCAGTTTAAATCACTTCATTTTTGTCCTGTGAAAATAAAGATTATCTTGTGGACACCTCCTTTGAATACAGGACAAAATACAAAGATGGCAGGATGTCTGGCTTCCTCACTACAGGAGAGTTTTGAGAGGCACTCAGTGACTTGTCCAGAGGCACAAAAGCTAGAACCCAAAGCCTCAAACATTGCTGCTACTAGACAGAAAAACTCTCCTCATAGATCTTAATGTTTATTCTCTAATATTACCTCTCTTTGGACCTTTCCCAACTGATCCACACTCCTCGAGATGCAGACTCCCAAAGTGCATAAAGCATACTGTCTGATCCCCTCCCAGCCATTACACTATTAAATATTTAGAGGCACTGGGCAAATCCCCACAGGTGTCCACCCATTCAACTTCTGTCTGCCCAGTGGATCCACAATAACCCTGCTTTCAAACCTAGGGCTGGGAGTTTCCCACATGAATCTAAACAGTGCCTGGTCTACCAAGATCACTGCGACTGCCACATTTACTGGCAACTTTATTAAACCTGCCTCACCTATAAACTCGCCACGGTTATCTTAAAGTCCAAATCCCCAACACCAACAGTCAGCCACAGTGATTCAGGGACTGCTCCTATCATTTCCCTCCCTGTGGCAGTGTAGGCCCTGATCCATCCAAACAGGACTCTGTGAGTCCTGAGAGCCACTACAGGAAAAGGTAAGATAAGCCAGTATTCAAGAAACCATCCAGTACCCCTTCATGGACAAAACATGCTGCTGTCAATAAAGAGAGCTACGATTTCTAACAATCTTAATACAGGACAAATTAAAAATACAGGAAAAGAAATCTCCCTTAATGAAAGAAACCATTTCCATGAGGAGATCCCTTCTCTTGCAGGGGATCCTGGAAGCAGAATACCCACAATTTGTTCGTACCATAGAAATATTAATCATTTTGCAACAAAAGGAGTTATTTACAGCTGCTTTGTCTTCACTTCGTAGATTTAACCACCAGAATCTCTAAATAGCCAGGTAGTGGCCTGGATTTGTTTGCTGTAGTTACCAAGAGTTGTGGCAAACAGGGGTTATGTCATTAGGCTTTCTATCATTGTATTCAGGAAGGTTTTTTTTTGGTTGGGGAGGGGAGGGGAGGGGAGAGTTTATATGTTTATATTCAGATTTAAAATTTGTGCAAGTTGCCTAGAAACCAAAGCACAGAAGAATTCACAGTCTGATGTATGTGAAATTGCAGCTGCTGGAAACAGCATGTTCTCCCAACTACATTCTGGGCTGGGCTCATTCCTATCTAGCTCTGTCATTCAAGGTTGATGGGATCTAGTTTTCCAGGGCATTTGGTTTAGTTTATACCATCACCTTTGGTATAATGACAGGAATCAGTGTTGTTTTCCACCTTGCTTGAATGTACTTTATTCTTTAGGAAACTTCCGTTCCTTCTCCTGTCTCAGGACAGTACATACATGTAGCTTTACTTTTGAGAGATACAGGCCTTGCACAGAGTGAGGATGGGTGGATGGGTGGGTGGATGGGTGGGTGGGTGGATGCATGGATGGTTTCTCACACTGAAAGCATTCTTCACGCCAAGCAACTTTCACCGAAAGAGCTCCATGTATTCTGTACACATTGGAGGTGCCAACATTCCCCACCATGGCACCATACTCCTGGTCACATTCGGTAAGTAGGGGCCCAGTAATAATGCTGCTCAAGATCACGATGAATCAGCAAGTGAAGCCAGATAAACGTTCAGGAATTTATGAGCTTGTCTGCCAGGTAATGGGCTACATTATACAGATAAATCACTTATAATGTTGCCATAGTTTTCAGGACTAAGCACTTCCTTCTCCAGGAGCGTCTGAAGGCCTGCAGAGAGCAGCTGAAGAGAAATAAACAGCACTTACGGGCTTTTCCTTTCTAGTTTAGCAAACTGGACGATTTACCATCCTGTCCCCGTCCCTCAGCCATCTCCTGGAGGCACTATGCCCAGAACAAAGATGATGCCTTATTTACTCCACAAACTGAGAGGTGGAGAAGAAAGGTGAATATTCTAGGGAAAAATGCAAGTTAAATTTCTGTAGCACACCGGAATTCATCAAGCTCTGGTGCCCAAGATACGGTGTTATTTTTTATACTATAATCTCAAACAATAAAACCCTGTACAACCTTTACGACCGAATGTGGCAATACTTCTGATGACTTATATGTCCTAAGGACACAAATATTTTCTGTAGTTACTTGTATAGCCTATTATTTTCTATCAATGAACTCTAATCAGCTTTTGGGTAAAATAAGCAAAGGATGACTTCAGAAAAAATTCTTAAGATAAAATAGACACTGATAAAAGAAAATCCTTTCTTTTTTTTTCCCCAACTTAAAGGCGAACAAAAAAAATACAAAGATGAACAAATAAATACATTTTTCCTGAAACATCATAAAACAGTTATTCATAACCAAACTACCAATACCGTTCTGAGGTCATGCTGGTAAAAAACTTCAAAAGCCTCTGTAGGCTCTCTACAATCTTCATGCCCACAGTAAGGCTGGAGACACCTCACACATGTGTGATGTTCCAACAGAACAGCGGCATCCAGGTTTCAAATGAAAAGTTTAACAGATGCTACCACTTTCTGCAAGTAGCGCATTCAGAATGCACAACCTGCCCAAACACAGTGAGCATCTGATCCCCTAACAGTTGAGTTGGCAAGAGAGGGACACTCGGGGCCTGGACTGCTAAAGTGAGCTGTGGCCAGGCTGGGACAAGGAGGCCAAAGGGCTCTCAGAGCCACAGCCCTGCCCCCACCCCAGCTGACCTCCAGCCCTGTGGTCTCCAGGTCAGACCTGGAGCTCCCGGGCCAGGTTTCCTCCACTTCTCCATTGTGTCACACCTGGTGACGTCTGCAACAAACTAGTGTTCTCCCTGCTTAAAACAAAAAAATTCCCACCATTCTGGTAGCTGCTGAAAGGAATACAACACCACACTTCTGGTTTTTAAGAGCAAGTAAATACACACGTTTTATGGCCAATTACGTATTAAGCTAATTAGGGAGCAAGGAAAGATTTTTTACAAAAAGATTAAATACCTTTATAAGGGATGAAGGACATTCCCCCACCCTCCATTATGATTCCTGTCATTTTAAGGGTTGCTACTCTTAGAAACTTATTTAAAATTTAGGATTTTTTTCCATAGGTGACAATTAAAAGCAAGGACCTTGGAACCTGGGTGGCTCAGTCGGTTAAGCGTCGGATTCTTGGTTTCGGCTCTGCCCTGGCAGGGCGGGGCCTGCTTGGGATTCTCTGTCTCCCTCCCTCTCTTTCCCTCCCCCACTTGTGTTCTGTCTCTCTCAAAAATAAACAAACATTAAAAAAAAAAAAAAATCAAGTGAAGCCTACCAAATTCCATCTTCAAGAATTACAACCTCAGATAATAAAATCAAAAGATTGTATTTTCATACTTTCAAATAATTAAATTACAAAAAATGTCCTTCAGAGAAACCAGTAAGATCTTGCAAAAGCAAGCAAGCTCACTGGAAGATTCCAACTGCCCTCAAGCTTAGAGAAGCTTAGGCTTACAGGAAATGTGCACACACAAAATCACAGGTGCATCCTCATAAAGGAACCCTTAAACACAGCAGGAATTCTTAAAAGACACCTCAATTACGAGATAGCAAAAATCTGGGGAGATTTAAAACACGAGTATTTGTACAGTCTTTTGTATTCAAGAGAGTTCAGTGTGACCAATGTCACAGGAGCCTCTCCCCGGGGTCTGCAGTCTCTCATTTTTATTTTCTGGATGAAGCATCTGAAAGCATGTGGTGTAGGGGGCGAGTCTGAGTCAATGAATGATGAAAGGGCAGTGCCTGCTCTTACTGACAGACAAGCTATGCTACGCACCGATTTCTTTTAGAAAATATTGTTGGGCGGCTGGGTGGCTCAGTCAGTTAAGCGTCCGACTTCAGCTCAGGTCATGACCTTGTGGTTCATGAGTTTGATCCCCGCATCAGGCTCTGTGCTGACCACTCAGAGCCTGGAGCCTCCTTCGGATTGTCTCCTTTGCTCTCTGCCTCTCCCCTGCTCACACTCTTTCTCTCTCTCTCAAATAAATAAACATTAAAAAAATTAAAATATATGTATTGTGTGAATCTGGTGTCAACGGGATTCATTTTTAAAAATAGCAAGGCACCAGTTCAAAGGAAATTCCTTAGAGAGTTACTACTGCTTAGATCTTCAAGGTGTTCCAACTGGTCCTCAACCTGAGTTAGTTTCTGACTGCTCCCATAGGATGCATCTTTGGGGCAGATTTTTCAAATATGCCAACAATTAATGTCCAGTTTCAGGGAAAAAATGAAGTGTGACTACTGTTAGAAATGTTTTTCTTCCAAATTATTAAACGAAATGCTAGATGTATAGGATGTCTTCCCACTTCCCTCCCAGGTTCATAACAAAACCAGAAACATATCAATCAATCCAATCTAGCCTTTAGCAAGAATCACAGCAAGGCCTGCCTGTCAAGCTCCTCTTTCTAGAGATGTGTATTACATCACCGAAACAGTATGTGCTTTCTCTCAGTGTGGCTCATGTGAAATCAAGGACTGTCAGTTGATCAGAATTGAAGGCATAATCGTTCCAACCTTTCTCCATTAAAAAAACATGAGGATATTTACATCTTCCAAACAAGTGCCTTTAGCCCACATAAAAACTGATGAGCCAAAGGAGGCCTCACAGGCCACAGTGCATGGTTTAAGGGAGAAATTATTAATGCCCAAGTACAGTTTCAATACTAGCTCATCTTTACTGTTCAACTTTTCACCCTCACCCTTTATGCCATTTCTGCCCCATTTATTGTCTCAAACTGTAAGGAACATGGTCTCAAATTCTCTCACCTCTGTGATCTGTGTCAGAAAACTCAATTTGTATTTACCAGTTTTGCCCTTTCTTATATCTTGATGTTATTTTTCAAATCAACCTATATTACCAGCAGGGAGAAAATGGGGGTGAAAAAGTATGTTTTAGTGGTTGTCTGAACCCATTCTCCTTTGTGAAGGATCCACTTTATGAAGATACCTAAGCTCTTATTCAAAAGTGTAATAAGAATAAAGATGAAGTAATCACTACTTACATTTTCGCTTTGAACAAGAAATAAAAGTACGATTAAGTTTCAAATATAACTGAAAACCCCTGGTTTTCAAATATGCACCCTAAAGAGAAAACAACATGAATGCCAGGACTCGGAACCAAATCTCTAAACAGAAGACAAAGCAGGGACACGTGTCACCAACAGGTCACATAGAAAGCAAGTCTCTTAATTTAGGGGACAGAACTGCACTAACACAGGTGACAGCAAAATGGGCAGAGAACATACAACATGTTAGAACCCCTACTTGATTAAGCAAATGATGCGGTTTGACATTATAAACTGCTATGTATAGTATACTAAATTTAATGCCCAACACAAAGAACTTTGGACATTTGACTTCTGGCTATATGATTTTTATCATTTCTGTATATTAAATTGTTATGTAACTCATACTCTAGTCCCATTTCTGATATGGCACAAAATAAATACAAAAAACAGCACTGTGATTCACTGAATCTTGCCAGATTCAACATAAAGCTCATATTCCTAAATGTCAAATATTCCCAACGGGATCCTTCTGGTGAAAGGAATATTAAGTAGACTAATTTTATTATTAATTAGTGTCAGATAATTAACCTAGTATTTCATTTTCAAAGAGGGGAAACTGAGTTATGGAGTTAACATGAAGAGTCACTGACTGATACAGAGAGGACCACACACACGTAAGCCCATCAGTGCTACTGGGTTAACACGTCACCTGTGGCGGAGAGGCCGTCTGGTGGAACATGACTTGGTGGAAGGAGAGGGAAACCGGACAAGTAGGTTCCGCAGGACGGAAGGAGTCACCATGCGGGGTGCAGGGGAGCAGGGATAAGAGAGGAGAATGGAGAGAGGAATGCTGGGCACCCTGAGGGGACGAGCCACCCAAATCAACAGGTGGGGGGAGAGGCTAGCACCAGAAAGGGGACCAAGGGTATCAAAAGAAGGGGTGAAACGAGGACACACTAGGTGGACACCTTGGACGTGCCACCCTCCAGCCTCTGTGACCCAGTAGGAGAGAACTGCCTCTGAGATTAACAGCACATGGTAGCAGGGCTATTCTTAGAGATCTGTGCTGACTGGAGTTGCAGGTACCTGCCCTCAAACCACGTAAGGCGTTCCTCTGACTCCACTGTTTCTAACTGAAATCTCAGAAACTACACTGGTGCTCTAAAAAACAGCCATTCTAAAACGAACTCGGGTGTTCCAGCACTTGGCACAGTATCAGGAAAGCCCATCCCCATTATACACACACACATGCACACGTACATCCACAGTCAGTAAAGACCTCTGGGAATCTTTCAGGGCAGCACAGCCTATAAAATCAGCGAGAAGGCTATTTTATCATAGAGTAAAGGCTATTTCATCACAGCACACAACTGGGTACAAGAAATCACCCTGCCCTGACTTTATTCAGTCATGTATTTACCGATTTGTTTCAGAGAACGTGTCTCTATTCCTCAATAGCACCTACTGTTTACTGGTTACAAAAACTAGCCTCTGGCACTCCTGAAATGTGCCACGACTGAATCCCATGCCTCAGAAAGACCTACAGAGCAGAGAGTATGCTGGAGGAACATCAACTCTTCTGACCAGTCCCACTGGACACCCAAGGTGAGGGTGAACAGCGAACACTGCTGTCTTTCCAAGGACAGAGAAAAACATCTCCAGATTTTAGCCAGTGGCTTCTGTGTCAATAGAAATACCTCTGAATGGCAGAACGGCAGACCGTACTTAACTGAGAACATACCCACGAGGCATGTTTTAAAAACAGGGCTACGGGACCCTCTTGTTTCCCTGGAGGCAAAAGCCCACTCTGCTCCAGAAGGGATAGGCTTTCTGATGAGCCACAAGGCCCCACAGACTGCTGGGTGTGGAACAGCTCCTCCGCACCTGAGGAATACCTGGTCGACCCCAGGGCCCCAGGGGGGCCAGGACTTGCACCTACAGCTCCAAGAGGGGTGACCCAAAAAGGAAAGCCACACTACCGGAAGCATTTGGCCCTGGTTGGTCAGGACCAATGGGGCTTTCTCAGACATACACAACAAAGTGTGTTTTCAGGCACACTGGAGAGTTTCTGGGCCACTACACATGAGTCTGATATCCTTGGACTTGTGCCTTCTGATCAGGCCCCTTTCCATGTTATGGTTAACACAACAGGATGAGAGAAACCACAAAGTACAAAAAACTACAGGGGACTGAGCAACTTATTCATGCCCCCTATAAGCACTGGAAAAAGATGTCTTTAGCAGAAACACATGTAATCAAAAGAAAGGGTGGGGGCTGTGGAACACCAAAGCCCCTCAGGGTGGCCCAAGGTCCACAAACAGGATAATCCTCCAAATATTGGGGACAAGTTGAAAGATGGGGGAGCAGATAGCATTTGCCTGTTGGAACGGAGATACATTTCCAAAAATGACCCTCAATGACATGATCGAGTGACAGTTTAGGAAGCTCGTGTTTTAATTCTGCCACCCTCTGGGAGCTGGGCTGGGAAGAGTATTCAAGATGCACAGGGAAGCTTCTGCAATTCTTTGGTTCCTCGGGGGACTAAACCCCAGTGGCCCCTTTCATTTTCATGACTGTGCAGCTCTGATGTCATGCTCCACCAGCTGGCACTGTTAGGGCATTGCCAAGGAGCTGTGCACCTGACCTTTCACGGAGAGCCACGACTCGGCAGGTATCAGCTGCTGTAAAATTTTTCTAAGGGACTTGCTTTCTTCTCATGTTAAAATGAAGACCTACTGGACATCACATTCTGGCATGCTGGGAACATGTGGGCCGTGCCTAACCAGAATATGTCCTGCAACAAAAGAGAGCCTACCTAAGACTCATGACACTCTCTTTAAACTAAAAAGAGTAGATGCACCAAGAGCAAAAGCAGACAGACACACTGACTCCATTTAAGCCAATACTGGTAAATACTGAAAAATCCATTCATCGCCAAAATAATCGCCACTACTCACCCACACAGATTTGTGTAGGACATTCACTTTGTGTGGTAACACTACCAGGCCCGTGACGATGTGTGTGTGTTTGCGCACACGTGTGTACCTGCACACCCCAAGGATGAAATGGGCAATGCACATGCCAGACTTTCCACTAGCCTGGGACGAAGCCTCTCTGGGAGGGGTTTTCACCAATGTAGAGAGCAAGATAGCCAGAAAAGCCAGCCTGGCTGCAAAAAAAAAAAAACAAAAAACAAAAAACCAGAGGCACGGCATCAGTTATACCCCTGTTCAGGACTCAATTATACTACTTTGAAGTTAAGACTATTTGCATTTTAATAGAAGCCAGAAAAGACAAGATGGCTGTGTAACTGCATATTCCTTAGAAACAAGCTGGGAGTATCAATTTCAGCATAACTCCTGAAGTGGAACAGAAATAGCCCCATATTTAACTGCTGAACAGAGGCTCATCTTCCATAGTTCCCATACTGTGACTGCAGCTCGACCCACAAGTCATGAGGCGAGCTGGTTAGCATACCCTCAGATCCTGAAATGGATGTCTGTCTGATTCACATCGAGAGAGGAAGCAGAGACACAGCATGTTGCTGCCACTGTATACACCAGCGGCCACACGCAGAAAGTCAAAGGTAAAAGGAGTAACCCACATGCGCTGGACACCCACTCCTGCCATCCATTCGTGAGATCGTGACATTGCGTTTACAAAGGTTTACTCTAGTACACACAGGGTCATTTCCACACGGATTTAGTTAAGGTACACAAGTCCCTGGGAAAGCCAGGATTCCAGCATTCACTGTCAAGCAAGTTAACTTTTTATGAAAGGTATAAAACAGACCTTTCCAAAAAGGCAGAATTTCAAAATCACTGAATTCAGTTAATTAGGAAAAAATAAAAAGTAGCCTGAATGAACCACCTTTGAAGTCATAAACACAAAACACACTCCCATTCTTTTTCAATAAGTTTTTTCACTAAGAGACTTAAAAGACAAACACCAAAATGTTAAGAGTAAGTAGCTCTCTGGGTGACTGGATTACTGTCAGTTTTCAACCCTCTTCTTGATCCTTTCCTGTATTTCCTAAGTCTTCTCTAATTGACAGTATACCACTTTTGCAACAAAAAAATGTTGATTTTCTTGGCTCACGTTGGTTTGAAACGGGAAACAGAGCTAAACATGCTGAAGTAAAAAATACAGGAAAGGTGCCACACAGGAGAACAAACTGAAGTTACTTTGTGTAGAAACTGGGGACATACCACTCTGCACCAGTTAGCTCAGCACTCGATCTAGATGTCCAACAATTCGAGCAACATAAACTGGGATCCCCAGAGAGCCCACCCAATCAGCCCCGTGGGGCGGGCATACTGTGGCCCAGGCTACCCTGCAGTGTCATTCAGATTTTACCAAGAAACTCTCAAAGGCCTACGCATGGCTTAGTGGAAACTCAAGTTGTTCTATTAACAGTGGACTTGGGTTATTATTACAAATAAACTAAATTAAAATTAATTCCAAGTCCCTGCCCCAGTAAATCTTTCTCAGGAGCTTCCATGAAAAAGCTGAATTAATTTTTTTCCCTCCTTGTGTCCCTAATAAGCTGTTGGAGAAGGCACTTATAAGCACTGAAATGCCCAAAATATCAGTAACAATTAGAAGGAGAATAATTAGTATCAGAAAATCTGCAAACTTGAATCAGTGCTAAGATCGTTAGGAGCCGGTCAAATATCACATCTCGAAAACCCAGGGATGAAGAGGGACTGGCATGGCACAAAGTGGCCCAGAGTGATGACAGGCTGGCAGGTGTCTGAGGGCCCAGGAGGGGAAATCGTCACTCACAGGGAGAAGGACACTTGCAGGTGAGGGCTCCGAGTAACTGCCCTGCTAAGAAAACACAGGCCCGAAGGGGCTGCTCCAGTGTGTATCAGGGGGTACAGCTCCTTGTCAGGAACACACACAGACAGAAGGGCCAAGGCTGTGAAAACTGAGACTGGTAAGATGATTTAATGTGTGCGTCTATGCAGCGCCCCTAAGGAATTAGGTAACGTCATCATGAAGCCTGACAGCTAAGTTCTTCACTCTCCACTCTGCATCTCTTCTCAGAAATATGTGACTAGCCTCGTGACCATCCCCCCGCCCCCCTTCCCTACTGAGGGGAGGGTTCTGCACTGGAGGAGACAGCAAGTAGTCCCAGGGAGTACTACAGAGCCCACAGGAGAATCCATTTACAGCAAAGGAGCACAGCTCAGTGACATGCAGCACCCCGCCCTCCACAGGTATCTGCAAACTCAGCTCCCCCTGCACCTCCCATCACCTGGGACACCCCCTTCCACACACACCTGTAACATGGACTGAAAGCCTATTGGAACGTGGAGCCAACGGCTCTCATGGTATCAGAAACAATGCCTCGCTTTTAAAACTAACTCAAAGAGAAATCTTTAGATAGCCTAACACACATACCACAAATAATGGGAGGGAGAACTTAACAGAATGCCCCATCTGTAACATAAAGGAGAAGTCAAAGGAAAGCAGGTCCAAATGTAGTAATGTGCACTGCGGTATTTACAAACCCGTGAACCCTAAAAGACATAATGAAGCAATGAGAGGCCTGAAGAATCCCCATACACACACAGCTATTAATGCAAACTGAATCAAGCATGCTGTGTAGTTACTCAGACACAAAAGCATTCCCACTGAGGACAAAGTTTTCTGAAATGGCAAGCACTTTGGGGAAAATTCAACAACATACAATCCTCACAGATTTACTTGGCAGTCACATTCCTAGAGAAAATTGGTAAATATTAAAACTGTGCATACAAGAGAGTTAGATTAGAGCCAGGATTTTCACCTGTGTAACTCTCCAGCAGGCACCTAGACGCTGAGGAAAGCAGCTGATTCCTCACCACCCTGAGAAGAACTACGACTGTAGGTACACGGTTCCTGGATGCAGCCCACTAATGGCCACAGTGCCCCCCAACTGCCGTGATAACCACATCATCCTCATGGGGGCGATTCTGCCCCTTGAGAACTACTCCTTTATACCAAACTGCTCCCACATGTCAAAGTGCCAGAACAGATATGGAGACTAGGACAGTTCATGCCAATTGTATACAGCTGCGGTGGTCTCTTCAGCCATCAGGACATAGGAGAACATCTCTGCTGCTGTTTCCTTCCCATGGACTTCTGTCACTTGGCACTCGGGTACCCCTCTCATCCTTTCTTCTTGGGAGGTCAGGTGCTCTCATCCCTGAAAAACCGTTATCTTTATCCAGTCACTGCTAAAGCCAACTCTGGACAAGCACAGATTCAAAAGACAAGCAGGCCTGCAGGTGTCCCGAGGCACCCATGGAGCAGCCACAGACATCACCCAGGAAGCTTGGCTGTGACTAGGACGTGCTTAGAAAATGCTTATTTGACAAGCTCACTGCCAGAATAAAACACACCTGCAAATCCTAGAGTACACAAAAATAATAAGCAACTTTTACCACTTGGTCTTGAAAGTGCACAGAAATACCTGCCATGTCAAATTATGTGATAAATTATTCCTGCACAACTTTTGTGATGCCTCTGGAAATGGCCCAGATTCATACAAAAATCTCTACTTGCATTTTTAACAAAGAATGCTTAAAAGCTACCTAATTCTATAAACTAGAAACTTATCATTTGATTATTTAAAGTACCATAAAACATGGTTCTACAACACATGTGTCTACTCTATATTAAGACAATCTGTATAGTTAGAAATATAAACTTGGGGCGCTTAGGTAGCTCAGTCTGTTAAGCATCTGACTCCTGACTTCTGCTCAGGTCATGGTCTCACAGTTTGTGGGTTCGAACCCCGAGTCAGGCTCTATGCTGACAGCGTGGAGCCTGCTTGGGATTCTCTCTCCCTCCCTCTCTCTCTGCCCCTCCCCCACTTGTGTGTACTCTCTCTCAAAATAAATAAACTTAAAAAAAAATATATATAAACTTATAACCTTTTGTCTGAACAGAGAAACTAAAAAGAAAAGTCCAAAAAATAAAATCCCTTCTCAAAGTAAACTAATTTAATGTTGAGACAATTAACAGCACACATACACACATACCCTGCATACTTCATATCAAGTCCACACACACACACACACACACACACACACACACACACACACAAAACATAATTAAATGGAACACTGTAAAACTACTGCAAACTATTGCACCACTGACTGGTGGTAGACCCCGGAGATCAGAGAAGACAGAGTACCAAGGACTACAATTTCGGTTAAATTGTGTTAACAATGCTTGAAAAATTGCAAAAACACTAAAACAGTTTCTACCTTTCTTTTATGCATAGAATATCAAATAAAAGTTAAAAATTAAGGTTATTCCTTAAATATAGCCTGTGGTTAGGGTGTGGAGAAACTAGAACTCTCATACATCACTCACTTCTGGGAATGTAACAGGATATAGTTTTTTTGGAAAACAATCTGGCAGTTTCTTAATAAGTTACACATAAATTTACTGTAATACTCCTAGGCACCTACCCAAAAGAACCAAAAACACACGTCCACACAAAAAGTTGTGTGAGTCTTTATAGCAGCAGCATCTATGATAGCCCCAAACTAGAAACAACCCGAATGTCTATCAAAGAGTGAAGAGACAGACAAAATGTGGTATATCCATCCAACAGAATACTACTCAGGAATAAAAAGGAACAAACTACTGATACATATGGGTGTATAATATAATATGGGTGAACCCCAAAAACGTTATGTTAAGTGAAAGAAGGCAAATGTATTAAAACCACATTGATTCCACTGATAGGAAATGTCCAGAAAGGCTAATCTATATGAAGAGCAAGTAGATGACTGGTTGCCCGTGGCTGGGGAGCAGGGGTGGGGGGAAATGGGGAGGGAGCCACTGCTAATGGGCACCAAGGATCTTTCAAGGACAACGGAAATGTTCTAACACTGGAGTCTGGTGATGACTGCACAACTTGGCAAAATTATTAGAAACCAATGAATTACACACTGAATTTCACACTATTTACATTACACCTTACATAAGCTGTTGAAAACATATACACACATATACCCATAGAGCTTACAGCTGAAGCTCTGGACAGCTATGAAATGTTAAATCTGTGTTTTGGTCATCCCTCTCTCTTGATTCCAGACTGGAAAAGATGACATCAGGCCATTAACATTATGAGAATGCAGAATTTTGCTATTCAATTTCCTCTTAAAGATAATAAAGGAGCATGGCAGGGAGGGAGGCACACAGGGGGAGCAAATAAATCTGCTCTTTCCTCATTATGGAGTTCAAACCGGGTCATGGCCCTATTAGCCGGTAACTACGAGTAGCTTACTTATTACTGCACACTGCCGGCGGGGACTGTGCTGGGGCCTGGGAACGCAGAGTCCACTGCCCTATGAACATAGGACCTTTGTAATGGGCAAACCTAGGCCAGGCACTAGGATAAGCATGCTAATGGACACTCTGAACAATTAAGAAATGAGAAACTAGGGAAATGCTTATATGTAGTTTATGTGCCGAAAATCTAACACAAGCCACTTACCTCCCAAACCTCAAAGTTAGTTTTATTTGTTAAAATGGGTACCTACTTAATAATTTTACATAACGACAAACTTCAGTCTGGTAAACAGGCACACCGTGTACGATGCCCTAAGACGACCTAGCTTGCCTTCCCCTCCCATCTCCTACCGAGTCCACTTTTGCCAAGCACCTCCTAAATACACTCACTGCTTTGCTCAGCTGGGCAGGGCCTCGCAGCCAGGGTGCTAGCTGCCTTCACAGCAAGGTAACACGCTGGATGGCATCCGGCACCGTTCCTGTGCACAAGGAACAGGTTCTGGGCACTGTGGGCTGATGGAAGGGGCAGGGTGACAAGCACATGGAATAGCCCTCTAGGAAATGGGTCATGGAAGAAACAAGGACAAGGACAAGGTAGTCAGTATCCAGAATCTCTGACCATCCATAGCTAGGACACCAAGACTGCTCCTGCCATCTACTCACGGGAGGTCCCGCCGCAACCCACGATACCTGTGCCACGTCTACGGACAAGCACCTTCAGGACCACCTTGTACAAAAGTTTCTGAGTAGGAAAAATAAACAAACAACGGTAAGTACACAAGTGATGAGAGGGCCAATCTGATAGAAATGGTAGACAATTATCTTCTGTTGAAGTCGGCAGGATAAAAATCCATCTTAAGAAAAATGAAATGCTGTGAAGAACAGTAGAATGAGCAGGAAAACGGAAACGCTATATTTATCCTCCTCTCTCCCACCACTCTTGAGTATTTCCTCTATTTTCAGAAGCAATAAAACCAATAAAACTGTTCCCCCTACCAGCAATCTGCCTGTACTCGGAGACACACTGGCCGGCAGGGCCCCCACTTGGCCCAGAGTATAGGAACATGCCATCTCTGGGGCAGTCAGCGCTCACACGGGGTCACAGTGCTGCCCTCTGCTGAGCTCCCTCCCCCCCCCCCGCCCCACCCCCCATGAAATCCTTCCAGTGGCTCTCGCCACTCACAGAGAGGTAAAGCACTGCTTGGGAGAAAACGGGGACAATGTTCCAGGGACCGCCTCCTCAGGGGGCCCCACAATGCCCCTTACTGCTAGCAAGCCTGCAGCTGAACTGCTGCTTTCTGTCAACAGAGGTAAGAATATTCCAAGAATGCCAAGGACGAATGAAAAGGACCAGCAGTGTTTTCCCATGATTCATTCCCCTCGTTCCAAACCTACTTTCTCTCTCATTCTTGAATCTCTTATTTAAAATAAACTTCACAGAGGAAAAGTAGGGATCAGGTGAGTAAAAGCAGCAATGTGCATAACCTGATAGAGCTAGCTGGCTAATATAACGTTGACATGAAAATTATCCTACATAAAAAAATAATTTCTTTCCCATAAAAAATTCAAGCCTGTTCATAATTTAGAGGGTATGTGGAGTTTCAATCCTTAGCAATTAGGGAGCAAAGTCAGTCCACTGGGTTTTGTCCAATGACCCTTTTAACTACTTGAAAATGATGTCTGATTATCAAATAATGTGATGGCTTATCTATAAAAACTTCTTTCTAAAAAATATTGATTCTTGATTTACATAAGCAAGGACATTCTGAGAAGCCTTTTTAAATCATGCATAATACATTACTTATAGTTGAGAAAAACACTGGGCCCATTTCTTCAGTGTCTAAGTGGGTTTCTATTAGTAAGTCTGCGCCTGGGGAAACTCACTATTCGGAGCCAGCTCTACATAAGAATAATAGTTATTGTAAACTCAGACCTCTATGGTTGCTGGGGGGCAGGGGTATCTCAACGCTTATTTTTGATAACTTCCTGGAATTCTACAGTGCTCAGACACCAGCACTGTATTTCTGGATAGCCAGACCTTTTGATGATTGAGATGACTTTAATTAAGACCTCAACCCAAATCAATAAAACCTCTCTGAGGACTTCCAACTAAAACTGTCTCGGAGGAGCCTAGTGGAAACTTCCAACAGAATCCAAAGCAGGATTTGTCTAAAGTAGAGTGGCCCCACAGAGCAGACTCCTGGGTCAGCTTGGGAGAGAGGTGCACCTTTAGGCATAGCTGAGACCTGCCAGAGAAGTCACTGGGCTGCCTCCCTGGTCTTTCCTTTTTTTTTTTTTCAACGTTTATTTATTTTTGGGACAGAGAGAGACAGAGCATGAACGGGGGAGGGGCAGAGAGAGAGGGAGACACAGAATTGGAAACAGGCTCCAGGCTCTGAGCCATCAGCCCAGAGCCTGACGCGGGGCTCGAACTCACGGACCGCGAGATCATGACCTGGCTGAAGTCGGACGCTTAACCGACTGTGCCACCCATGTGCCCCGCCTCCCTGGTCTTAATGCTGGGGACACTCCAGCTGGTCCAGAGATGCCAGGCTGATGTTCCCAACGTGGCCATTCTTCTGTGGCTACATTTCTTGATCTATCCTACTGCTTCTCAGGGCTCCTTCTGTTCTCTTAATACACCACATATGATAAATGCCTTTCACCCCTGACGATGGTATTGGAAAAGCCTATCACCAATAACACTAATAACTAGTATCAATGAACAATGATCTAGTGGCAGCTCTTTGCTAAATGCTTTACAGTAACGATTTTACGGATGAGGAAATTGAGGCTTACACTGGCTAGTTTGTCCAGGGCAAAACAGCTAGTAAGGGATAAAGATGGGATTTCAATTCATCTATCTGACTATGAATTCCATGTCGTGAAGGACAATAGAGGGGGAGAAATGTACTGTACCATTTCAGTTCAATTCTACGAGCACAGATGACCCATAGGCATCAGTGGTGGCCATCTCCAAAGTTCTGTGGAGAAAGAAGTTAATGGAAACCACACATGTTCTGAGAAGAGGGGGAAAAAAAGTGTCCTTCCACAACAGATTAACATTTTTCTTGCTAAGAAAACTAGAGTCAGAAAACTGTTTGGGAGGTAAATGCTCTTGACACATGAACTCTTTCTACTGAGCTATTATTAAAATAACCACTTTATTTTGATTTTCAACTATTTCTGATACTAAAATGAATGGTCTTTAAAAAATGAGGAAGTGTTTCCATATATGCTGGTAACTGTTTTTCATAGGAAAAAGTCCCATCAAAAACAGCATAGAGATAACTTCTTTATTCTTAACCCTCTTGTAAATGACATGCCTCACCCTCCCGATTATTGGAAGTTCCTTTTGAATACAAATAATTTGAACACTGAAGTTTGCACATATTTATAGTACATCCCCTTCTCTTCTCTGCAACAGTACACGATCACAAAACAGGCTCGATACAAAAAACTGGAAACCGAGAAATTATGGATACATGTTCAAAATCTACAACAGTCACTTAGTTTACTCTCCTCCCCTCCTCCTGTTTTAAGAATGCGAACACAAGAGTGAGGAGTCCTGCAGCAATAAGCCAGATCTCTCTTCTAGCATCTCCAACTCTAGCAGGATGACGGCAGTTCTCAGAAAAGTGACTACGAAGTTCAGCGAAACTAAACAAAAAACATATCTTTCACCCCCTGTTCTGGAGCCTGCTTTGCTCCACTGTCACTTCTTCCACCAAACCTCTCCCTCAGATGGCTCACAATGACAATGACTTTGCATTACGCACAGGGAGCATGAGTCAGACTCAAACAGTGCCAGCTGTGGAAACAGAGCCTGCAGCTTCCCTCTGAGATGGGAGACAGTGGTCACAACAGCAGGCCTCAGCCCTAACCTCCCCTGCTTGGAGGCCAGAGGTCGATGGAACAGGTAAATGTGTGTGCACATGCGTGTGTGCGTCTGCATGCATACCAACCAAGTTATATGTGCGTGCGGGTGCAGCAGTAATCCTTTGTTGAAGGACAGTTCAGCATCATCGAAATTTGTCTTATGATAATCTGGTGCTCTAGGACTGGGTAATGCTACTGTTGACCAAGCCAGGAACTTGATCTCTAAAGAAGACTCAAAGTATACCAGATCAGCAGTGCAGGAATCTCATCCCGTGCCTTCTCTCCAGCCCCTTTCATTTTGCTGGGAGTGAGGGGACAGGGTGCCTTCTGCAAGTCTGAGGCAGCTCAGTACCCACTCCCCCTTTTCGTCTGCCCATTTGGGGCACTATCCTTCTGTATCTGCCAGCTGTGTTGCAGATAAAACACAAGCAGTTTTTCCCCTAGATCATAATATTCCTACTCACTTTGCCCTGCCAACAGTATAGCAAGTTCTGGGAACTAAACCTTTCATAATCCAAGTTCAGCACTGGTTTTATCAATACTGTTTTGGAGGTGGAGGTGGTTTGATTTGGCCTGTAAGCCACGAGCCAAGTCAGAGACACTGAAGAAAAACATAACTCTAAATGTGCGATACATCGAGGTAGGAATATGTAGAAACACAGAAAGCAGCCTTGCATTTTAGAATAAACATTGAAGATATCTGCACAGACTGAAGAAAAGGCATTTGTGGGTGTGCCTTTACCACATTCCAAAATAAAATGCCTAGTAATCTGGTCACACTTATGTCTGATTAAAAAAACTACCCCAACAACATTTTCGTGTTGCAGTTGCCTGGCCTGTGATAAGCATCACAAAAACTTCAAATAATCTGTGCCTTGTAAAATTCACTCATTTATTATGAAAAGCAAATGTTCACGTCCACCCTTGCAGACACCCAGTTGTCTCACCATGAAGTCTTTCTCTGCGTTCGGACATGACTGAGCCCTCAAAATCAGACCTGGCCCGTGCCTATCCAAGCCTCTGTATGCTAGGAAAGGGCCCTCACTCCGGATGTGTTTCTAGGTGACAAGGAGTGGCCTTGTAGGGACATTCTGAGTCCCCCAGACCTTCTTTCCAGGCCTCCCTCAGCTGTCCATGCCCTACAACAAAACAAAGACCAGCGGGACCCACTTCTCACCTGGAGTCCAAAGCCGCTCTGCCCCCATACCCTGCTTTGGGGGAAGTGCCCAGGTGAAGACAGCAAAAATGGGGACAGACGCGGCCTCTGGTTCCAGGCAGGCACTCCAGCCTGGGACTGAAATGTTCTCAAGGCCCCCGTGTTTTCACATGTAGAAAGGCTGGCCTTGGAGAAGCCGTAAGGTCTTCCCTGTGTCTAACAGCTCCATCCCGTATGGCCTCCCAAATAAAGTGGTGTGAAACCGGAGTTGTTCAACTTTCCATGGGACATTCCCCTCCATTTCCCCCCTCATGGTCCTGCGCGCTTAGGACCTCCAGTAGCTCTCATAACATTACAGCCCTGCGCACGCTCCTCCAGTCATTTTAGACAGCTCCAGGGGTGGGGAGGCTAGTTTCTGAAGTTCTCAACCTTTTAGCTCCTGTTCTGTGCAGCAGCCAGAGACCAAGATGAAATTTTTCACAGATCCAAAAACCACGTTCCCTTTTAACACTTAGAAACTCAACGTGACCAAGAGTCATTTCAGAGAAAATCATCATCTCACAGAAAACTATCTAGAATTCACTTTTTGTCATGAAATAAACACTACAACTCTGGCCAGCAAAAGGCAACAGAGGTTAACTGGAACCTTCTCTTCAACATGACCTGCAAAGTGACAATGGAGTGGGGAGGTGTGCCCCATATTTAAGTGCTTTTCATTAGCCGGGTATTTATATAAACCCCACCAGCCTTCAAAGGAACTTCATATCAGAACATTTTGGTCCAAAGAAACAAAAGCAATGACACGTTGAGTGTAAGAAATGATTATAGACTGATCTAAAGCCGAACTTTGCTAGAACACAGATCTTATAGCCTAAAGAACACTTTGAGCACTTCAACTTGGAACACGAACAACACCACCTTATTCTACCAGAGTGGACAAACCGAAGAGAGACCCACATGAATTGATCCAGTAGCTCTGAGAAGTAGGATTAGTCTTCTTGAGTGAAGCCAAAAGACAGGGACTAAACATACAAACTTATAAAAGTACTACTGCTTGCTACATTTGCTGCAGACCAAAGAACAATAAGAAACTATGGCTGATTTTTTTAATTAGTAAATAAATTTAATGGGGCGCCTGGGTGGCGCAGTCGGTTAAGCGTCCGACTTCAGCCAGGTCACGATCTTGCGGTCCGTGAGTTCGAGCCCCGCGTCGGGCTCTGGGCTGATGGCTCAGAGCCTGGAGCCTGTTTCCGATTCTGTGTCTCCCTCTCTCTCTGCCCCTCCCCCGTTCATGCTCTGTCTCTCTCTGTCCCAAAAATAAATAAAACGTTGAAAAAAAAAAAAAAAAAAAAAAAAAAATGTTTTCCTGCCTCACTGTACAGACAAAAAAAAACCATATGACTGGTGTTACCATCCACACACCACAAGATAATCAGCCCTTCACAGTCATCTGAAGAGGTGCTGTAAAATGTATTAAATATTTAGTACATGCCAGCTGTTTTCGATAAGTCACCTCACTTGACTCCCACAAGGCTCTGGTGAGGCAAGCATCTACCCCCTTTGACAGGATGACACGTGGTGGCACAGTCCACAGGGCCCACCTTGGGAGCCAGGCCTGAGCCACACAAGCCTGTGTACTGCAGCTAAGGAGCACCTCTCCAAGACACTAGCACATCTCTGCAGAAAACAACTGGATTTCATCAGACAAAATTCCAGAGAGGATAAGAATGGATCATTCTACAAAGATCAAAAGAAAGCCACACCCAACAAAGCTATGAGGACAAAGAAGGCCCTGAGTCACAGGGAGCCATGAGTTGGAAAACAGGCTGCTGTGTCCCCAACTGCTACATGAGGACTCTAAGCTCAGTGATTCATTTGGGGATCTTGGGTGAGACATTTAGATTCTCCAGGTACTGCTCTACTGCCTTCTGATCTGTAAAATGCGGCACACAAGCATATTGGGGTATACAGATACTTTGAGATCCTCACAAGAAATAAAAGTATAGAAAGCATAGTTCAACTCCCATGAGAATGGTTAAAATAAAGATGTCTGACAATTCCAAGGGCTGATGAGGAGACAGAGAAACTGGGAACCTTAGGAGCGCCTGGGTGGCTCAGTTGGTTGAGCATCGACTCTTGATTGGCTCAGGTCATGATTCCAGGGTTGTGGGATTGAGCCCTGCATCAGGCTCCACGCTGAGCACGGAGCCTGCTTAAGATTCTCTCTCTGCCCCTCTCCCCAGCTTGCACTCACTCTCTATAAAAAACAAAAACAAAAACAAAAACAAAAAAACAAACCACACACACACACAAAAAAAACTGGGAACCTTAAACACTACTGGTGGAAATATGCTGCAGCCACTTTGGAAAAACAGTTTAGCAGTTTCTTGAAAAGTTAAACATACCCTTACCCTATGGCCAAGCCATGCCCAAAAGAAGTAGGTCTACATAAAGACACTTAAACACTATTCATAATAAGCCAAAATGCAAAAAACCCAAATGTCTATCAAGCAGTAAACAGATAAACAAAATGCAGTCCACCCACACAATGGAATACTACTTGATAATGAAAAGGAACAAACACAAATATACGCAATACTTCTGATACTCAAAACAGGATGATAAATGGAAGCAGCCAGGTCCAAAAGACTAAAGTGTGTATGATTCCATTTATATGAAATTTGTGTAAGATGCAAAACTAAAGACAGAAAGCAAATTGGTAGTTCCCTGGGGCTAGGGGTCAGGATGGGGATTAACCACAAATGGATACAAGGGAACGTTTTGGTGATGGAAATGTTCTAAAACTAGATTGTGATGATGGTTGCACAACTGTGTGTCTTAAAACCCAACAAACTGTATGTGGGTGAATTTTATGTCATATAAAAGACACAGGACATTAAATTCAATGAAACTGTTAAAAGAGAGAATCAGAACCATAATCTTCTGTTGTCTGTGGAAGCACTCAGCATCCTTTACCATTAGCGTCAGGAATAAATGCTCATGCCATACCTTCAACACTGAAAACTAGAGTTTGTGTGGCTGACAGTTAAGGAGAAAAAGTGAGAAACCAAATTGTACACGAACTCAGTCCAGAGCTGTGACCTGCTTCTCTTCTAGATTTGTGCTGTTCCTTTTTGACTTCTCCTGCTCCTCATGGAGACCATGAATTTCTTTCCTTGGACATCAAATGAAAATGGTCACAGAAAGCGAACAGCATAAGCTTTCTGTCTTTCAGTTATAAAGGCGGCTGCCTAAGAGGGCTACTGTTCCTGTTTTCTGCGAAAATGCCAGAGAAGTACAAACATATTCTAAGACCATCTTCTCCCACTTTACATAGTTTCCTTGGTATTAACCACTGCAAATCAGGTTGTTTTCCTGCTTCGTGTCTATGAAGTCTGAACCTTCACGTACCCATGATTTAGAATTTAACACTCTGAAAAACAAACCTTTCTTGATTTGTAGAGAGACATTTAAAATGTTAATGATTTGGATGTGCACTTAATGCCATTCAGTGGCTCGTTCGATGAGTCTGTGCTCATCGTCAGAAAGGTAAAAGGGGCATAGAATTATTTCCTTAATACTTTTCTTTTTTTTTAAAGGTCATGCTATATTTCTGGTGCTGAAACAAGTGCGATGCTTTGTGAATAACACGATCCAACGTTCAAGAATCACAAGAGGAAACGGGCTCTAGAGCTTGCAGTCACCATCCCTGATTCTGAAACCAAAAGTTTAGGGAAGGAAAAAACTCCAAAACTTAACGATGCAAATAAAAGGGCAAAAATAGAGTGAAACAGACTGAAAACCTGACGTCCTTAAGCCCAGAGATAGCATGACCTGGCGGTGGCACTTTGCAAAAGCCGAAGGGAAGTGCTAACTGCAGCGTCAGTATGTTCTCGGGAAGACCATCAGAATCTTGAGAACCGAAATGCTGGTACCCTCAATTCTACAAAATAACAAAAGCTGAATAAACTCGAACAAATATTTATACCCTGCTATCATCCGGGACCAGACTTACGGATAACGCAAAATGCCCAAAGTGAGAGGGTTCCCTTTCCTTACAGAGATCCAAACTACTCTGTGCACATACCTGCGTTACCACTCATAGACGTTTGATTCAGTTCTGTTTCCCACTTTGTACAGGTTTTCACACCAAACTGTAAACTAGTTGAGGCCTGTTTTCCATTCATCTCTGTATTTATGCATACTCCTTATTCGGGGTTTTGTGTGCTGTGGATGTGCAGTTAAGTCAGTAAATAAATGGTTCAAATAAAAATAGAATTTAATAAGGAATGTGTTAAACATGGAATTATAGGCAGTATTATATTTCTAGCCTTGGGTTTTTGAATGATTCTGGTTCATAAGTGTCAGCAGAATTTCTATGATAGGTTCCAGCCTTACTTGCAAAACATGGATGAATTTATTTTTAAGAATCACATTTTCAAATAAAGACACTAACACTATTTACATGTACGTCAATCAAACCCCTATCTGTGCTTACAAATCATGTAAAAGCATTAAAATGGATTCAGTTAATTCAGTTACCCAATTTCCCACCGCAACTTCCAGGCTGCATGTGTAAAGGTTGCTTTATCAAAACAAGGCCCAGGCGTGGAAACTCGAGTCCAGGGTAGCCTCAGGTAAAATGCATCATATACTCATGTCCTTAGTTTGTGCCACACTGGTTTGAATTTATTTATCACATGCTGCTTTGTAAATGATCTTTGATATGTGTGTGTTTTATCTCCCATGGCCAGAAATGACATCTCCTGTGTCTCTGGTATTTTCCAGCAGCTTCTTACATAGGACTTATGTACAGCAAATCCAAGAAAACATGTTGGCTGATGAGAACTGACTTGAGTTTTCAGCCCTCATTATTTGAAAAACAAAATTTTTTTTTCCTGTGTATTGTTCTACACGTAGACCACAGTCATGTAAACCCAGTTTTATGTGGGAAACTAAGTGTGAGAAGAGTGTGAGTAGAATATAATGGAGGAAGTGTTTTCTACGTGAGATTCCTTCAAAAAGCACCTCTGTTTTTAGGCCAGAAGTTCTCCACACATGGGCACAGACCGCCTGCTTACCACAAGGAGTCGGCATGCATTTATACATCGCTAAAATGCAGACAAAAGACTTCAGAGAATCCACTTTAGATTTATCCCAAAGATAAAGCCAACTCAAGTCCAAATGCCCATAAAATACTCTAAATTTTAAAGTTCCTAACAACAGGGGACTTTGAAGAGTCACAGAAACTAAAATAAATGTAAAGCACTTTATATACAGTATCTTAGGTGGTCTTCAAATCCACTTTCTTGAGTAGCAAAAAAAAAAAAAAAAAGTTACCATTATTGTCATTTTACAAATGAGGCAAATAAAGCTCAAAAGCCAATGGACAACTGTGAAAACTAGCCCACAACAAGACATACCCAAGTAACATTTTTGGAATTTAAAGAAGAAATGATCTGGATGTCCAAGAGAAAAGACCAGGTCACTTTGAGGGGAAGACTTGAGACCAGCAGAAGACTTTATGCAAGACAATGGAGTAACATACTCAAGACACTTAAACAAAGAAAACATGAATCCAAAATTTTGTGTCTAGTTGAACTGACCCTCACATGGAAAGAGCACCAACTTATTAAAATGCAAGACCTCAGGAAACATAGTTGCCCCAAGCTCTTCCTGAGAAATCCACTCTGGAACTAGCTTCAAAAAATCCCAATTGCTGAAGATCAGTTATATAAGGGCAGCTGATGAGCATTATAAATTTACTTGCAGAATTAAATGTGATATATGTGATTATAATATGTGATTTTATAAAGCATATGGTATACTATGTCTACATGCGCTGACACTGTAAATCTAGTACAACTATCAAAAAAAAAAAAGAGGAGGAAATGGGAAGACTGTATAAATACTGTCAGCTTGTTGGCTGTGTTAAAGGTGTTTAACTGGAGCAAAAAAACAATATTTCAAGTCACATGACAGAAGATCAAAAGAGGAGGGGCAAGAAAAGGTTAACATCTAATTTCACTACTGCTCACAGCAGGAAATCAATACACAAGAGCAAAAAAATAAATAAAGTGAAGAAAAGAAACCAAAATGTATTATTATGTCAAAGTAACCACTAGAACAAAAATATAAGCCTCCTAAATACCAAAAATAGACGAAAGAAAAATTACATCATAAAAGTATAAGAAAGAGTCAAGGCCGAACACACACATTAATCTTATCATTAAGGTACACTGGCCTAACTGGCCTGTTAAATGAAAGGATTTTCAGATGAAAGCAGAAGTCAAGTGACAAACTCAAGGAGCACATGTTTGGGTGGCAGAGTTGGGACCAGGGTCAGGTCTTCCTGGCTCTGAGCTCTCTTTATAGAAGAGATGAAAAAGATGACCCATGACAACCAGGAAAGCTCTCCCCAATGTGCCTTCGTGAAAACCTCTGTCATTAAAGATCAAAATAATTAAACAAGAACTGGGACATTACAATTTTTTAAAAATGGGGGCGCCTGGGTGGCGCAGTCGGTTAAGCGTCCGACTTCAGCCAGGTCACGATCTCGCGGTCCGTGAGTTCGAGCCCCGCGTCGGGCTCTGGGCTGATGGCTCAGAGCCTGGAGCCTGTTTCCGATTCTGTGTCTCCCTCTCTCTCTGCCCCTCGCCCGTTCATGCTCTGTCTCTCTCTGTCCCAAAAATAAATAAACGTTGAAAAAAAAAAAAATTTTTTTTTTTTTTTTTAAAATGTAATCGCCAAGTATGATTTAGGAAGGTAAGTGCCATGTGTGGGAATCATTCATCTAACTCATTCAACAAATAGTAATCAAGGCTGCATGTAATCAGGTCCTTCCTAAGTGCTGGAGATAAAATAAAAGGCTTGAGTGTCAGTTCTGCTGCACTCAGAGACCCAGAAACGTAAGTGAAATACATGTCAGCTATACCTAAAGACACATAGTAGTGTCCGCCTCCTGAAATACAAGATGAATGGAAACATTCACAGGTCCTAAATGACACTGACATCAGTAGGTACTACTAAAATAATGCATCTTATTACTGCCGTATGATGCTAGGCACAAAACAGCAATCATTAAAACGCCTGAGATGAGAATGATAGCCAAGTACAGCATTCTATCACAGGAATGTAACTAATGCTTCCTATAAAAGTAACTAAAAAGGCACGAGATTGTTCTCTGCCTGCCTCCCTGTTCCAGCCACACTCATGTTTTATATTAAAATGGCTTTCATCTTTCATGGCACAGAAGAGTTGCTGGCTGCTGGCATCAGATCTGCTAAAATCAACAATAGTGTAATTATCTGCACACTTTCATGTGTTTTCAAAACATTCGCTGGCTAGGATTTTCCTCATTTAGAGATGCGTCCTTTATGCTCATGGTCTAGGGCTATCAATAGCCTGGGCTAAAAAAATTTGTTTAAATCTTGCCCAAAGCATTCTTTTCTGCAGCAATTATTTGATTTGTTTATACCTCACCTACTTTCACAAAGTGTTTGCCCCCGTCTACAACATCCTCATAGCACATTGCTGGTTGGTGGTACTACTGTAATGGTACATTTACATGAGCGAGTACATGCAAAGCACTTAGAATAGAGCTTGACACATGACAAGTGTCAGCTATTATTATATTAATAGTCCCATTCACAGATTCTTTTTAAAATACGTGAATAAGTGCGTGAGGTAAGTGGATGACTGTACTTTAATTTTCTCCGTTATGCTAGTTGAAAATGGAAGGAATTTCAGTACACTCAAAATTCTTAGAACATTTTCTTAAAGGTGCAGATTCTTAAGAAAATAAATCTATGGAACAGATGAAAATTTAATGGCATAAAATTATGCAGATCAGCCTTCTTTCCCGAGGCTACCAAAAATACATTTTCTCAGCCATTCTTCCTCAGTCCAGTTTAAAAAAAAAAAAAAAAAAAAAAGGCAGAAAAAGCCAAGATTTTGTAAAACCAAATCTACTTTGAGACCTAGGTATAGAGAATTTAATAAATTATGTATTTGCCAGAGATTTACAAGGAAAAAAGGGAGACCCACAAATAAGACCCAGTTCTAAATATTGCAGCAATAAAATAACGAATTGCATATTAACAGCGCTGTAATTACTCTTTTTGTTAGGTTTCTTTGTAATTACTTTTAATAAATTACCCTGCCTCTCTCCATCACTCAAGTAAGTTGTCATCCAAAGGCACAATCAGTACAACACAGGACACAAAGCCACTCACAGATAGGGAGGGCGGCTGGTGCCTCAAGAGCAGTGACTCATTAGAACCCATAAAGCTTTTCTATGGAGATCAAGTATCAATGAAGCTATTGTAAGAGATTACAGCTATATAAATGTAGACTAGTTATGAATTCTCACAGGGCAGGAACATTTTCGAAAAGAGGCAAGGGCACCGATGCCTGGGAAACCACTCAACACCAATGCTGCCTCAGTTGCATAAGAGTGGCTGCCTGCAGCCTACCATTTTGCTAAATGTGGGGTAGCTCCTGTAAAGTGAAGGGACCCTTGGTTCAGCACTCTTTAAATTCGTCTTGTGCCATTTTCTCAAGCTTTGTATCCTGATCGCTCCAGAGTCAAGCCTAACACGGTCACCGTCTGCTGTTACAGGTCCAAGAAAGAGCCAGATAATTTTTATTAGTCTTAAATAGTTTTCCAGAAATCATAAACTTAATATAAAACAGACCTTTGTCACAAAAGACAAACAGCAGTAAAGCACTTTGTTAAATAGTTTAAAATTTGTACCTACCTTTAACGTGTTGAATATTTCAATATTAGAATTGTAATAAACGCATTTTCTTAGAACATATAAAATTTTAAAAGGAGCAATAAATGTGGCAAAATGCATAAGCCAAAATGGGTTCTATACACATTTTTTAATCTGTAAATTATTATTCATACCAAGATAATCACTGCAGTTCAGAATCAAATGTGAGGAAAGAACGCATGAAGTAAAACTGAGGGAAAATGCTCCAGATCACAAAGAAAACTGTCCGCATTTTCTCTTCTCAAAGACTCTGAGATGGCGACTAAATACTATAAAATCCACATTTTCACAACCATCTCTCTAGATCTTTATGTTTCACTCGATATTTCAAGGAAAATTTCACCACATTTTTAACAATCTTATGCTCTGGAGTATTGTTTTTAGGGTTCTGGCAGGAAAGAACAATTAAGGTAACCTTAAAGGGTGCTTTTGTTAGAAACCATTTGCACCTCGTGTTCCTTATGACTAATCGTAACACAGGCCAGACACTCAGCCTCGCCAAGACCACTAGCTTGGAAACAAACACACATAAAAGATAGCTTGTTAATAATAATAGCCAACCTTAGTATCACTGAATTTTCAATGTTCTGAAAGTCTGCCAATGAATACCTGTGACATTATATATACTCGATGATGACCAGAAATGAATATCTTAAAATTTATCCTCTGTACATTATCAGGTACGTATAAAACATGATTTCAGGTGCTTCTCTGAAATCTGAAAATTGGCATTTTCTTCTTCTAAAGGAATCATACGTCATTCACACATTCTTCTCCTCAATATACTATTTATTATTGTGTAGTATAGTATTACTAACCCTTAAAATTAAAAAAAAAAAAACACTATTTAAAATCTTTGTATTTCACATATATTTATAAAAGTATATTTTTCCTTAATCTTTGAATGTAATGGATAATTTGTATTTTTTAATCAGTGAAAGATAAAAGCAGGGAAAAAAATGTTCCTCTTCCAAAACCAACAGCCATTTAGAAAAATCTATTAACATTATTTAAAAAAATACACATACAATTCACTTTTGCAACCACCATTGTTTCACTGCCCCTTGCAGAGCTGAGCCATTCTCCCTAATTGTTCTTTGTGTAGTTGTTCCTGCTCTCCTTGCCTTTCTGCTGCACAAATTATTGAAACTAAATAAAAGGAACTTGAAATAACATAAAAGGAAGAACATCATAATGTAAGGAGAAAACACCTGAGGACCAGAAGCAAAAGAGAGGTGAGTTTGTAATTTAAAATGAAGAAGACAAAGAACAGTATAAAGGATCTGAGCTGCACCTAGTGGGAAGGGGGCTAAAGTATGAAGAGAAAATAAAATGAAAGTAAATATCAGGGAAGACAGAAGACGCGTTAAGACAGCACTATGAGCTTCAGGAAGAGGAGAAGCGAAACCTGTAAGACAGCACTGGGCCTCCGGTGGCTGGGTGGGAGGGAAGGACTCAAGGACTCGCACAGGAAGGAGAACAGCCTGGAAAGGCCAGGAGAGCATTTTAAATCACTTCTCCCGGTAGAACCTCTCACTCACCCAGTTTACTTTATTTCATTATTCGTTATTTTAACCCGCAGCTGAGAACAGGGTAAGTTTGTTTTGCTTCCCCTTCTGAGTTCACTGAAAAACTCAACTCCTAGATCAGGCCGTGCCTACCACTTAGCACCTTCGTGATTTTCTTTACAGGGGTGGGGTGAGGGGGACAAATACCTCCTGTAAGATTACATTCGCCACCTATAATTCCTCGCCCGCTGCCCGCTTCCAGACTGTGGCCTCGCACTGCTGCTCGGTTTTCCTTCCGCGGGCAGGTCAGGAGACTCTGCTCTCCACAAGTCAGTAAACACTGCAGGAGAAATGTTCCGACCCTAGCACAGTAAAACACAGACTAGTTAACCAAGTTCAGTCAGATCTGGGCTGAGTCCCACGTGAGCCTGGAAGATGTAAATACAGACTTGGGGGATGGAGGAAGGGCGGCGTGGGGGAGAGACGGGGCAAAGAAAACAAAGTAGGCAAATAAAAGCGATGGGTAGACTGAAAATTATGCCTACCAGAAATGACTACCGCTCGTTTTCATATTTTACAGTAATATAAAATGAATAAAAGCTGAAAATACCACAGTGTTACTTGAATGTTGTAGAAATAGACAGCGGATGCAGGAAAAAGGAGAAACTGGCTAACGTGCCTCTACTTGTCGCGTGGCAGACATTTAAAAACCCTTACTAAACTCAACAGAGAGTTAACTACTGAGATTCCTACTAACAGGTTCAAATCGTAGCAAAAGGTTAACACATGACCTCGGTTTAAATACTCATTACCACACAGAATTTGATCTGTACTTCAGAATAGACATTCAGGCAATCAGGGGACGGCACCCTGGCTTCCAGCTGCAGGGTGGCCTCTGTGCCTTTCAGAACTTGCTCTGATGCCCTTGGTCACTGATCGCACTCCATTTCACCTTGCCCTTGAAAATATCGCAGGCTTTGCCTCAGGGAGCTCCAAACCCTCTCCTGGCTGTAACACAGGCAAAACAGTGGGCAAAGGGCTCGGCTGCCTCGCAGAGCCAGGAAGAAAGACTGGACACGCTGATAATTAATATTCTCTGATCCAACTCTGAAATCTCCCATCTTCTGACCTCTCCACCTCCTCCCTCAAAGCTTCAGCTTTCAGCTTCATTCTTTGAAATGAAGTTCAGTGTGTTAATCCCAACCTACTTCATTTTTGTATCCTCTTTAAAACTGTTGCCCACGTTTTCTAAGAAAAGTCAAACGTGCACCTTGCCCATAAGCTCTAATACACAGCCTCTACGGAGCCGAGAAGGCTCAGCAAAGAACCCCATTTTCTTGGTAGGTGAAATCCTCAGCACCCCTTTCTCATTCTCTGAAGGCATCACAAAACTTCAAGTTCAGATTTGGGGAGTGATGGTACCTAGTAATCCACAAAGGTAACGGCTTCCCTTCATTCACGCCTGGCATACGGTCTACTTGAGTAATCTTATTTTTGGCTTAAAAAAATCATAGCTGGAAATTTTTTTTTGCAATACTAAGCAAGCCATAAAACTTTTCCCTTCTTTGGACATTTTATGATCAGATTCATCACCTTACATTTTTTAAAACACCTAAAGCATGAAAGTTAAACAAACACAACCTACCACAGCATGCCAAGGTATGGTCAGAAAACTCAAGTCTCTTCAAAATGACACCTTTTTCTATTACTGTTTAACTGAACTGACAGATATGACTCTGTTTAAAAAGGTTAGGGCTGGGGTGCTACTTTTCACACACTGGATGTCTCCCTACAAATGACCAGGATCCTAGGCCAGTTCTTCTCCCCATTCTCTTAGAAGCTGGCCTTGGTATCCTTACATGCACTCTGGAACTCTGGGATCACCTTCATTATGATGTGCTTTGTGCACATTCTCGGAGGCTGCAATGCCCATACTAAGGCAACACATCACAGAAGTCAGCAGCAATGCTATCAGCAAGAACTTGGCTTCAGAACCAGGAGTGATTCATCATACATTCTAGCAGCAGAAAAACAACACACATCTATTTTAATCCCCTGGTGCTATCAAGAATCAAAAAACAGTACAGTGATTAAGTAGGCGCAACAAAAATTGTATCTGCTATAACATTTGTGAAAACGTTATTCACTTTTAAGAGCTTTCAATAAAAGTCACTCAGAAAACAACAGACTATACTTACCTTATTTCATACTATTTATTACAATGACAAATCAAGTTTTAATTTAATATAATTTCAGGAGAAAATAGGTAGTCCAAACTTCTGCAAAGTAACATATTGAAATTCTAAATTTAGAAAAACAGTTTTTCATGTGCTTTACAGTAAATAAAATCCCTCCTAGGGTTTCAAAAGAAATCCATCGTCTCCCTCCATTTTTAAGATTACTCTAATTTAAAGTCCCAAAGCTAAGTGAGTGTGCTGTGTCTATCACAACCGAACAGAGAAACCCGATATTGTGGGCAATTTATTCAGAACGCCCCCCCCCGCCCTCGCCCGTCTAGAAGTACCTTAACAACTGCCATAATAACTACTACTGGTCTAACATAATAACGGAACCCGCTTATGTCCCATTGCTCTATTTAATGGACATGAAACATAGCTCCATCCGGGGTCATCCTCTTCCTGACAACACAGTACGTCCATAATCATTAGCACTGTCAACCAATTTTTCTGTGTAACTATCCACGTTAATTTACAGCCTACTGTAAATTTAATTAAAACTTAAAAAAAAAAAAACGCTACTCTATTGTTGTGACCAAGTCCTCTGGGGCGGACAGGGAGCTTTCTCAAGAACTCCACCCGGTGCTCTCTCTCGGGGGCCCTACCTTTTCAAACACTTCTTCGGTCTCCCTTCGCTTCCGTTTTCGGGGTCTCCGGTTCATTCGAATCCATTTCTCGACCTGAAGTTCAAAAACCACAGAGCATTTTAAACAGGACGACGGGTCGTCAGGGCCCTTCCTCGGCGTGAGAAAGAAACGATCGACCGCCTCGCGACGCAGCCTTCCTGAGCTTCACCTGGGGAAGCCACGGGCACCTTCCGGGCCCGCTGGGCGGCCTCAGCGCCGGGGGCCCGGGAGGCGCGCGGGGGTGCGACGCACCCAGGCCGTGACCTTCGCCCGGGCCGCTCCCTCCGGTCACGGGCCCGGCTGCCCGCCCCCGCGCCGGTGCGCGCCGGAGCCCCCCGAACGGGGCCATCTTACCCACCGCGGTCGCGCGTCGCGCCGCGGGGACTCCGCGGCGGGGATGCGGCGCCGGACCCACCGCCCCAGGGAGGGAGAGGAGGGTGGGGAGCGCGGGGAGCGCGCCCCCCGCACTCACCTCGACGCTCACTTGCCGCGCAAGCCCGCACTCCGCCCCGGCCTGGCGTTCCCTCTGCAGCGGCTGCGGGGGAAGGGGACAGAGTCAAGTTTACCCCGGGAGCCGCCCCAGCCTCCCTCCCCCGCGCCCCACCAACTCGGCGCGCTGACCCACTACCTCGACCGCGGAAGGTGAGGGTGGGAGCCGGGACCCCGCCGCCCGCGCCCAGCGCCCGCCGCCCGGCCAGCCCGCTCGAGAGCAGCGGGCGCGCGGGGCCCGCAACACCTAAGGCGCAGCGCGGGCGGCGGGCGGCGCGGGGCCGGGGCGGCGGCGCGGGCGGAGGGCGGGCGCTGGGCGGAGGCGGGGCCTGCCTTAAAGGTATAGGCGGCCGGGCCGGCCTCCCCGCAGGTCGCGCCCGCCCCCGCCCCCGCCGGCACGTCCCTATTTTATTGTTCTCTTTGCGAACGTCTTTCTTCCTCTCCGCGCGTCCCGCCCGCGCCCGCGCTCCCGCGTCCTCCCACGCGCGGACCGACCCGGGCGCGCACGCCTTACCTTTCCAGCCCCCACCCCCGCGGGCTCCGGGGGACCCGCGAAAGGGTTTCTCAGCTGCTGAGCGTGCCGGAGCGCGGCCCGGCCGCAGGAGAAAGGGCTTAGCTTGAGAAGTGCCCCCAACCCCGCGGCCAGGCCACCTCGCTTCTCCGGTCAGAAACCTAAGTGTCCAGATGGCCTATGCGGAGCGGAAAGGAACTTTCCTAGTGGACTTTTTTTTTTCCGGGAATGGATTAGACGCCATTAAGTAGACATTTTTCAGTGGCCCCTCCGGACTCCGGGGCTGTGGCAGGTGACCTCCCCAGGGAGAAACCAGGAGCGCGTAAAGGCGAGCCCCGCGCACCGCCCACGCTTCGACGGAGCCTACACGCTCCGGTTAAGCGCAGTAGGCACCGCACGCGCTCTGCCCATGGAACCCCACCTCCACCCCACCCCCGCCAGCGACAGGGGGAGAATTTAAAGGGGGACATTCTGTATTCCTTATTAGGGGAAAGTTTCCCCTTAGTTTGTAAAAGTCTGCGATACTCCAAGTTTTTCCGCCGACCCCCAAAAGACTTTCTTCCCATCCGCATCAGAAGTTGGCTGAACCAGAATGGGGGTGAGCGCTTGGGGAGAGGAGTCGGGTAGCATTTCTGTTTGTTGATCTTGACCATCCCTTTAACTTTATCGCATTTCTTTAAAGAAAATCTGTCTTGCCCTCTCTTTATTGCTACCCCATCCTTCTTTCAAGATCAAAAGCTTTAGATCAAAGCCAAGATCAAACTCACTACTTTAAATAGAAGCAACTTTGCCACGGAGTATTTTACACAAAGAGGAGCTTCTTAATGGACACATCAGAGTGGAAAACTTTATTTTATCCCTTCATCCCATATTCATAACTGGACTACTTAAAATTACATTGATGATGCACTTATATGTCCTAAAATAAACAACAGGTCTGCTCAAATGGGGGATTCTTAAGTGTTTGTGCTTACAGGAATACAAAGAAAAAAAAAGTCACTCTATAGAGTTAGATAGGCATATTAGCCATTTTGTATCATTATTAGCTAAGTACTATGAAATGCGTGCTCATTTGGTAAAGATTTTTCAAAGTGGTAGTGAATCCTTATGTAATGTACAACTATCATATACAATTTTTCACTGTAAAAGAAATGCATAAAAATAGTGAATGTCTTGCAAACTTCCAATGCACAGTACACGTATAGGCAGATAAAAGTTACAAATGATGAAGTGGATTATGTATATGCAGAGCTGCTTAATTTTAAATGGAAACAAAACCTTGAACTATTTGAGCTTCCACGCTGCTAATTACAGTTCCAGAATCAATAGAAATCTATATACTGGTAAACACTTCCCTTTACTCACTAGAATTTTTTTCCTTGGGAAGTCACTATCCCTAAGAACTCTGCTACAAATCGTTCAACACTGACGTATTAAAACAGCATCCTGCCTAAAGTGGACCTTCCTTAAGTATCCTTTTTGTTGACTTATCAAAAATTTTTTGACACGTAGCCTTAAAAGAAACAAAAAACAAAATAAATTCCAACAATCCAGTAGCAGGAATGGATAACTATTGAAAATTAAATCTGACACAGATTTCTACGAAAGTCTGTTATTACAGCTGGATAGTTAGTACTTGAAGGCTTGTTTTCCCTTACAATTCTCATCTTATTGTAGTCTCAAATACACACACACACACACACACACACACACACACACACACGATTGTTCCTCATTCTAAAAATCCCACTGAGCTGCTGGAAAGATCTTAGGAATGGAGACCTGGGAACCCCGTCTTGCTGCCAGTTAATAGTCTTCTGTCTTCCTAGCCTGTGGCTCATGGAGAACCTAATGGCTTCTGGCATAGGCTAAGCAAAGGAAAGAATCCTACTGTCATTCTGTTCTACTACTACTTTAAGTAGATAAAAGCTATGGTCCATTCTAAGTTCCTCCTAACTTGTCTCCTTTGTACTCATGCACCCTCATGACCACACCCATGATCCATCCTCCATGGAGAAGCCAGAAGAATATTTCCAAAGGTAGTTCAAATGATATCACTTTGCTTCACCAAGAATGTACTTCTTTCTCTTCTCTGCCTGGCTGGCTCCTACTTATTCTCTAGTTCTGACCTTAAACAACAACTCCAGAAAGGTCTTTCCTTATTCCCCAATCCAAATTACGTCACCCCTGCTATTCCTTCTAATAGCATCCTGTTTATTTCTTTTAAATTGCTTATCTTTTAGAGCTATTAAATTTTTTTAATTTTTAATTAAGACTTTATTTTTTTAGAGCACTTAACAGAAAAATTTATGCAGAAAGCAGAGTTTTCATATGCCAACATAACACACAGTTTTCTCTGTTACTAACATCTTGCATTACTGTGCTGCATGTTACAATTCATGAACCAATATTTGATCCATCATTAGTAACTACAGCCCATGGTTTACATTAGGGCTCGCTCTGTGTTGTACATTCTATTAGAGCTATTTTTTATTAATTTGTTGAATGTCTATCTCCCAAACTGTCTTTAAAGTCCAGGAAGAAAAAAAAAATAAAGTCCAGGAAGAAAGAGATACTGTCTCTTTTGTTGTTGATTTTTGTCCAGTCAATAAAAACACTGCTGGCACATAGTAGATACGAAATACATATGTTAAGTAAGTGAGTGGAAGACATAGGAACAAATGGCTGAATGAATAGCGTATGAAATTTCAAGGGGAAGAGTCTCAAGATGAAGATCTTTCTAATTAGCTCCTGTTTGTTTTGCCACTAAAATACCTTGTTTTGTAAAGAGCACAAAATTGTGCATTTTTTAAAGAGAAAGACCATGGACATCAGTTCATTGCTAGGGTACTTCTAAAATGACTTAAAAAAAATAAAAACAGAAAAGCAAAAAGAAAATAAAAATAGAAATGAGAAATAAAGATTCCTAATTCCCTAATATTAATCATAAAAATTATATTCTAAAATGGTGCTAGCAGCTGAATTTAATTTGGAATAAAACAGTAACATATTTCAAAATTATTGGGAAAATATTATTAGAAAAATTTTCATTCTTTTTTTGTGTTCAATATAACTTCCACACATTTCTCCTTTTGCCCACCTGAATCTCTCTTTCTTCATGGGCTGACCCTGACAAAGGTAAGGTGTGGAGAAACTGGAAGAAGACCACTTTTTAAAAATTGGAATTCTGTAGTCAGGGATGGATAGTCTAATAACTATCTTTAAGAAAGTGGTGAAAGCACTTTAAAGCTATCTTTTAAAAACAGATGTTTTCTATTTGAATTATGTTTTGAAAAATGTTTCGTCTAGTAGAGATGCAAGTTTTGAAAGGAAGTTGTTCTAAGAAACTTTCTTGTCAATGCAGTTTATAATAGCTGAAGACAATTTCAGAGGCTGAGGAAAATGCCATTGCTTTAGAATAAAAGCATTACTTAATCTAGTGGCTGGAGACTACTTTTGGAGAGAAAACCTTTTTCTGTTTTTTTTTTTTTGTTTGTTTGTTTGTTTTGGTTTTGTTGTTGTTGTTGTTAAGAGGAAATGACTCTTTTCACTGTAATAAGATAGTGATATCAATGTCGTGTTGTTAGGATGGATATGTGCTTCTGTTTCATGATGAGCTATAGTCCGGAGGAATGAGAAGCAGCAGCACACTTTCCTAGTCACCTAGAAGGCCGAAAGGGCAGACAAGGGGAGCCCTTTAATTAGTCCAAACAGCCTCAGATGGCAAATTACACTCCCTTGGGCACAGCAGAGGAAAAACTATCTAGTGTAAGAAGTCAAAAGACCTTTTAATACCAAACAAGGTAGAGAGGTCCAGAAGCTTTTGCTGGTTTCAGAAGGGATCTATAGCCAACATATATTGAGGGTAAATGGAAAAGTAAGCATCTACACAAAACTGGAAATAAAATCAAGGCTAGTTTAAGTTGCAAATAACAACAAGGAAGTAATCCTGATTGGGGTCAAAGTTCTCATATGTCTATGTCTTTAAACTTTGCTCTACCATTTTAGAATGTAGCATTCCTTTATGATATCTTTTGTTTGATTTTAGAAAAGCTATACTTTCTATTATTGCCCATTTTGTGTCTCTGTAAGAATG